>NC_057808.1:188514733-188625104 GCF_018294505.1 Triticum aestivum
AGGGAAAAAGGCTTAGGTAGGCAAATGTAAAACCAAGGTTGGGCCTTGCTGGAGGAGTTTTATTCAAGGCGAACTGTCAAGGGGGTCCCATAAATCACCCAACCGCGTAAGGAACGCAAAATCAAGGAACATAACACCGGTATGACGGAAACTAGGCGGCAAGAGTGGAACAAAATACCAGGCATAAGGCCGAGCCTTCCACCCTTTACCAAATATATAGATGCATTAATTAAATAAGAGATATTGTGATATGCCAAAATATCCATGTTCCAACATGGAACCAACTTCAACTTCACCTGCAACTAGCAACGCTATAAGAAGGGCTGAGCAAAAGCGATAACTTAGCCAAACAACGGTTTGCTAGGAAAGGTGGGTTAGAGGCTTGACATGGCAATATGGGAGGCATGATATAGCAAGTGGAGGTAGCGCGGCATAGCAATAGAGCGAACAACAAGCAAGCAAAGATAGAAGTGATTTCGAGGGTATAGTCATCTTGCCTGCAAGGTTCTCAGAGTTGTCGAAAGCTTGATCCTCGTAAGCGTACTCAACAGGTTCCTCGTAAGCGTTCTCGTCTCCCGGATCTACCCAAAGCAAGAACACAAGCAAAGGACCAACAATCAATCACGGGAAATGCACAAGCAACATGATGCAATACATGGCATGATATGCGAGATGTGATATGCAATGCATATGCGTGCTCCGGAAGGGAAAAGATGAACAAGGCATAAACTTGGCAAACCAAGTATGCCGCTGAAAAGATGAGATGATTTCGGTTGAAATCGATATAAGGATCACCGGAATCGGATGCACGGTTTACAAATGACAAGCAAAACAAGGATGGCAAAATTCTGCGATTAACAGCACGATGCCACTTAGTATGCAACAAGAAGCTAAGCTACTGCACTCCAACATAACAACAAAACATATGACAGTGATGTACTCAAGATGCTTGACAAAACATGAACACTGAGCTACGGCTAAATCACACCAGAGCAGGTTCAAACAAGCATGGCAAAAGTGCAAAAGATATCAGCTTCACAGACTTGGTAAAAATACTAGCATGCCAGAAATAACACCAGGAAGCCATATTTAGAGCAAGCAAACAACATGCTACAGGAACATATCATAGCAAATCAAGGCATGGCATGAATCTACTAAATACATAGAACAAAAATCCCTTACTGATCATGAGCCAAAAAGGCACAGAAGATATGATGGCACCTCTATAAACATAGCAAGTTTTTATTACCAGATTCAGACTTAGCAGAAAAATAGAGCATGGCATTAACAAAATTATGAAGGCATCTTTGCGAGCTCGATTCACTCATCACAAGGCATTGCAAGACAAGATAAGCATCGAATCAGCAAGAATACATGTTCATGAAACTAACCATGGCAAGAACAAGCTCATAGCATGCAAGGATCAACTACAACAACCTTGGCAAAATTAATTAACATGTAAACAATCTGTCAGGAACATTTTATAGCAAAAGTAGAGCAAGATTGAGACATGCTAGGGCACTCCATAATTGCAAACAGGGGCATGGATGGATAGAGCACGTCTATATGTCCAAAACATCCTTACTGAACATACTCAAAAGAAGCATGGATCTCACTGTAGCAACATGGATACATGGCATAAAAATATCAGCAGAGCAATGACTTGGTGAAATTGCTAGACATAGCAGAAACAGATTCAACATGGCATCTTTACAAGCTTGTTTAACTCACTACCTGGCATTTCATGGCATGGAACAAATTCTAGCATGAAGTATACATGAAAATGAAGCTATCCATGTGCAAAACAACCACATAACCTATTTGCACGAATATACACATAAAAGACAAAATAACAACATGATGTAAAATGACATGTTCATGAACTTGCTCTGCAGAAACTAATGCCACCACTGGATTGGTGGGATTTTTCTACCCCAAAAACATATATAATATGTTAGGGTTGATGTAGAAAAATCATAACAACTGCAATAAGTTAGAAACTGCCCTAAATGGAATATGACAGAAATGGCATTTTCCTTATTTGGAAACGTCCAGAAATGGACTTGCCCGAAATGGAAAACGGGGACTTGCCATAAATAAAAAGCGCGGGGATAAGGAAAAAAATAGAAGGAGGAGGGCGCTGAGAGAAAAAGGGGGGGCTGACTGGTGGGACCCTTCTGTCATAGAAACAGCGATTTGAGAAGAGAGAAAAAGGGGGGCTTTAATAAACTGCCCTTGGGGGGATTCGATCCCTGTTCTGCTGGGTGGAAGAGACGGGTCGCTACCACTGGGCTAGGGTCGGTATGCTGGTTGGCAAGGGGCTCGGCTCTACTAGACTCAACCCAGGGCCATGGCTATCTTCTCCATACACGCACAGGGAAGACGGTGACGGCACCAGCGAGCGGCGGCGCGTCTAGCGGAGCAGAGGAGCTCCGGTGGGCGCACGGGATTGAGAGGGGAGCACATGCGTGGAAAAGTGGTGTGGGTGCGCGTGTGCAGGCGAAGCTGCGAGTGCGGCAGCTCGAGTACGAGCTCATGCTCGTCTCAGGTATGGCGGCGACAAGGCTGGGCGAGGCTGCTGCTCCTTGCGTTCGAGCGCACGCGTGCAGGATGGGGCGCGAGGCGACTGCAGCTAGGCGGGAACCGGAGCGAGGGCGAAGCGCGAGCAACTACGGCGTCTACTGTAACTTCACACAAAAAAATTCAGAGATCGCCGGAGCACTGCGAGCGCGGCGAAGACATGGATCGGGCGAGTCCTACAGGTGCCTACATGCCATGGGATGGATGGGAGAGAGAAAAGCGTTACCCAGCTCACCCTAGGACACGACGGGGTCGACGGAGACGTGCTGGAGGCGACGAGAGGGAGCTCTGAACTTGGAGAGGCTGCTGTCCGCGAAGCAGAGGAAGAAGACAGCGCCGTGGAGGTCGAACCCGAGGCCGTGTGGTCGCGTGCGTGGATGCAGGGGACGGAGAGGTACTTGGCGTTCCTCTCCAGAGTGGCTGAGGGGTCGGAGGCGCGGCGACGAGCTACTCCGAGCTCGAGCTCAAGCTCGGCCGGAGCATGGTGGGCAGGGTGACGGCATGGCGTGGCTAGCCTTACCTGGCGGCGGCGAGGGGAGGAGAGGAGGGGGATCGGTCGAGGAGGAACCCTAGGGAACCGGTGACATGATATATAGGGGCTAGGGATGCCGGACGGCCGTCAAATCACGCCCATGTCCGACGTGGACACGCTCGATGCATTGCCGTACAGGAGGACGAAGCTCCTGTACGCGTGGGCTGACTGGGCTGCGGTTGATGTGCTCTGTTGGGCTGCGGGAGAGGGGAAAAGGCCCAAGTTGCTGCACTAGGAGGGCTTCCCCCTTCTTAGTTATGTGAATTTAAATTCACAGCTGTAGAAAAGGGAAAAGTCCAGGGAGGTAGGAGAGGTACTTGGCAGAAATAAAAATAGCTCCAAGCTCATGTACGGATATACTGAACTAACCCTAATTTTTTTGTGGCTTTTTCGTGGACTGTAGGTATGAAGAACAGACTCGATCTAAACTACGAAAAACTGTAAAATCTCACCGAGCAACCTGGAAATCTGATACCACTTGATAGAGGCAAAGGTGTCCCGTCTTTCGATGAGATGATGGATATCGCTTTGATGGAAGTCGACTTTGACGATCCGACTACGAACGTGCGAGGACGTCGCGCCTTAGCAATCGCTAAACCAACTCCGAGAGGTTATTGACCACGCCGGAGCACGATCAACCTGACCACGAGGGTCTGTTTCCTGCGAGCAAACGAAGAACAAGCAAGAAACTGAGATTGCAATCTGGATATTGCGAATATAAGATGAAAGCTTTATTGATCAAGGTGGGATTCTGTGACGCCTTTGTCTGGTCGTTGAACACAAACGAAGTACGCGAAGTTGCAGCTATGGCGAACTTTTAATCTAAACAAAACCCAAAGTCTAAACGACGCCCTAAGGGCTGTATATATGGAGGAAGAGGGGGGAATTTCGTGGCCCTTGGGGAAGGGGTCCGAAACCAACCCTATCTCTTGTTTCCCCACACATACGGACTCTAAAAATAGCCTATACTCAAGTATTTCGAAATTACACGGGCCTGGCCCAATAATAAGGTGACGCAGCACCTAAAATAGCCTCTGGACGGAAGTTATGAAGTAGCATCTTGTATATTTCGTCCAAGGCTTCATGCACGCATTATGGTGGCTTCAACGTCCTGAAATCATCACTTGTAACTCCGTTCTTGTCCCCCATGCGCATGCCATCATCTCCATGCTTGTTCTTGCTCCAATGTTCATCCTTCTCAAAGCTAGGCCCTTCATTTGTAAGCAAAACAAATGTATCCAATTTAGGCAGCATCATATTCTCATGAACATTAGAATCATTACCAAGAAACGAAAGTACCTGGTAATTTAATTGGCGTGCGCGAGCTCTAGTAATTGGTCAAGTATGTATAGCAGCAGGGGCTGTGGGTGTAACAATGGTATTGATGTCCTCATCATCCTCCCCTTCTTGAAATGAAGTCGTCCTCGACGGAAGCTCATCTCCCTCACCCAAAAAGGCTTCAAATCGGCAATGTTAAAAGTGGGACTAACCCCAAAATCTGCAGGCAGCTCAAGTTTATATGCATTATCATTTATTTTCTCTAACACCTTAAAAGGACCATCAGCACGTGGCATTAGCTTTGATTTGCGCAAATCAGGAAATCTATCCTTACGCAAATGTAACCAAACAAGATCTCCAGGTGCAAACACAACATGTTTTCTACCCTTATCTCCAGCAAATTTATATTTAGCATTCATACGCTCAATGTTTTCCTTAGTTAACTCATGCCTTTTTAAGATCAATTCAGCACGTTGTTTAACATCAAAATTAACCTTTTCCGAAGATGGAAGAGGCAACAAATCAATAGGTGCACGAGGTAGGAAACCATACACAATTTCAAAAGGGCACATCTTAGTAGTAGAATGCAATGAACGATTATAAGCAAACTCAATATGAGGCAAGCATTCTTCCCACATTTTCTTATTATTCTTCAAAACAGCCCTAAGCATAGTAGACAATGTTCTATTGACTACTTCAGTTTGTCCATCAGTTTGGGGGTGACAAGTAGTACTAAAAATCAGTTTAGTCCCCAACTTAGCCCATAAAAATCTCCAAAAGTGGCTAAGAAATTTGGTACCACGATCTGAAACAATAGTATTTGGCACACCATGCAAACGAATAATTTCACGGAAGAACAAATCAGCAACATTAACAGCATCATCGCTTTTATGACATGGTATAAAGTGTGCCTTTTTTGAAAATCTATCCACGACAACAAATATGCTATCCTTCCCCTTCTTTGTTCGAGGTAAACCTAAAACAAAGTCCATAGATATATCCTCCCAAGGAACACTAGGTACAGGCAAAGGCATATATAAACCATGAGGATTGAGTCGTGACTTAGCTTTTTGACATGTAGTGCAGCGAGCAACAAAACGCTCAACATCCCGTCTCATCTTTGGCCAAAAGAAATGTGTAGCAAGTACGTCCTCTGTCTTCTTCACGCCAAAGTGTTCCATTAATCCTCCTCCATGCGCCTCCTGCAACAATAAAAGACGAAGAGAGCTAGCTGGAATGCATAGCTTGTTAGCACGGAACACAAATCCATCATTAACGACAAACTTGTTCCAGGTTCTTCCTTCTTTACAATTCTGCAAAACATCTTTAAAATCAGCATCATGCACATATTGATCTTTGATGGTCTCCAAACCAAATATTTTGAAGTCAAGTTGTGAAAGCATAGTATAGCGACAGACAATGCATCAGCAATAACATTTTCTTTACCCTTCTTGTGTTTAATGACATAAGGGAAAGTTTCAATGAATTCAACCCATTTAGCATGTCTACGATTCAGTTTAGCTTGACTTTTAATATGTTTCAAAGATTCATGATCAGAATGTATAACAAATTCTTTGGGCCATAAATAATGTTGCCATGTTTCTAAAGTCCGAACAAGAGCATATAGTTCTTTATCATAAGTAGAATAATTCAGACTAGGCCCACTCCATTTTTCAGAAAAGTATGCAACAGGTTTACCATCTTGTAATAACACACCTCCTAATCCAATTCCACTAGCATCACATTCAAGCTCAAAAGTCTTATTAAAATCAGGAAGTTGGAGTAAAGGAGCATGTGTCAACTTATCTTTCAATACCGTGAAGGCTTCTTCCTGTGCGGTACCCCAAACAAAAGGCACATCCTTGTTTGTAAGCTCGTTGAGAGGTGCAGCAATGTTGCTAAAATCTCTCACAAAACGCCTATAGAAACCAGCGAGTCCAAGAAAACTCCGCACTTGTGTGACCGTTTTGGGCTGCGGCCAACTCTCAATAGCTTCAATCTTGGCTTTATCAACTTCAATTCCCTGTGGAGTAACAACATAGCCAAGAAAAGATACTCGGTCGGTGCAAAAGGTGCACTTCCCAAGGTTACCAAACAAAGGTGCATCACGTAGAGCAATAAAAACAGCACGTAAATGTTCCAAATTCCAAAGATTTGCTATAAATCAGTATATCATCAAAATAGACTACCACAAATCGTCCAATGAAAGCACGTAAAACTTCGTTCATTAGTCTCATGAAAGTACTAGGTGCATTAGTTAACCCAAAAGGCATGACTAACCACTCATATAAACCGAACTTAGTTTTAAATGCAGTTTTCCATTCATCTCCCAATCTCATACGAATTTGATGGTATCCACTATGCAAATCAACTTTGGAGAATATTGTAGAGCCACTCAATTCATCAAGCATATCATCTAGCCTAGGAATAGGATGACGATAACAAATAGTAATATTATTAATGCCTCTACAATCAACACACATACGCGACGTACCATCCTTTTTAGGCACTAGTATAATAGGAACAGCACAAGGACTAAGAGATTCGCGTATATAACCTTTGTCGAGCAGCTCCTGTACTTGACGCATAATCTCCTTCGTCTCCTCTCGATTGGTACGGTATGGTGCACGGTTGGGTAGCGATGCACCGGGAATTAAGTCAATTTGATGCTCAATCCCTCGAATAGGTGGTAATCCCGGTGGCACGTCTTGTGGGAAGACGTCAGTGAACTCCTGCAAAATGTTAGTGACAGCAGGGGGCAAAGAGGAAGGCACGTCCTCGAATGAAAATAATGCCTCTTTGCACACAAAAGCATAGCAAACAGATTTGCTGAAATCTAGCTCATCAATATCAGATTTTGTGGCAAGTAAACATGCACTTTTCAATTTAATTTCAGAAACAACACTAGATGGTTTATTATTAGGTTTCATTTGTTGCTCAAATTCTTTTGCCACAATCTGATTTTCACTCTTATTTTTCTCCTGTTTTGCTTTATTAGCTCTATTAATGTCATCTTTCAAAATGGAATCAGGAGTCATAGGAAGCAAAGTAATATTTTTATCCTTATGAACAAGAGTATACTGATTGTTTCTACCATGGTGTACAGAATTTTTATCAAATTGCCATGGTCTACCAAGTAATAAGGAACATGCTTGCATGGGTACCACATCACAATCAACATAATCAGCATATGTAGAGATACTAAAATGCACACGAACAGTACGTGTTACCTTAACCTTGCCGCTGTTGTTGAACCATTGGATGTAGTAAGGATGTGGATGTGGTCTCGTGGTGAGAGATAGCTTCTCCACCATCTCCATGCTAGCCAAGTGATGAGGACATCAATACAATTATTACACCCACAGGCCCTGCTGCTATACATACTGGACCAATTACTAGAGCTCGCGCACGCCAATTAAATTACCAGGTACTTTCGTTTCTTGCTAATGATTCTAATGTTCATGAGAATATGATGCTGCCTAAATTGGATACATTTGTTTTGCTTACAAATGAAGGGCCTAGCTTTGAGAAGGATGAACATTGGAGCAAGAACAAGCATGGAGATGATGGCATGCGCATGGGAACAAGAACGGAGTTACAAGTGATGATTTCAGGACGTTGAAGCCACCATAATGCGTGCATGAAGCCTTGGACGAAATATACAAGATGCTACTTCATAACTTTCGTCCAGAGGCTATTCTAGGTGCTGCGTCACCTTATTATTGGGCCAGGCCCATGTAATTTCGAAATACATAAGTATAGGCTGTTTTTAGAGTCCGTATGTGTGGGGAAACAAGAGATAGGGTTGGTTTCGGACCCCTTCCTCAAGGGCCACGAAATTCCCCCCCCCCTCTTCCTCCATATATACAGCCCTTAGGGCATCGTTTAGACTTTGGGTTTTGTTTAGATTAAAAGTTCGCCATAGCTGCAACTTCGCGTACTTCGTTTGTGTTCAGCGACCAGACGAAGGCGTCACAGAACTCCACCTTGATCAATAAAGCTTTCATCTTATATTCGCAATATCCAGATTGCAATCTCAGTTTCTTGCTTGTTCTTCGTTTGCTCGCAGGAAACAGACCCTCGTGGTCAGGTTGATCGTGCTCCGGCGTGGTCGATAACCTCTCGGAGTTGGTTTAGCGATTGCTAAGGCGCGACGTCCTCGCACGTTCGTAGTCGGATCGTCAAAGTCGACTTCCACCAAAGCGATATCCATCATCTCATCAAAAGACGGGACACCTTTGCCTCTATCACCAAGTTGTTACAGCTCCCTCCATCTATGATGACGCGAACAGAACGTTCCTTCACAACTCCCTTTGTATGGAACAAATTATGCCTCTGATTTTGCTCTGCTTGTGTGACCTGCACACTCAAAACACGTTGCGCAACTAAACATTCATACCTGTCAGCGTCTTCAGGAGCCATGTATTGCGTCTCATTTCCAGAATCATCTCCACCATGTTCTTCACGTGTAATAAGAGCCAAAGTCTCCTCATCATAGTCACTAGCGGACTCATACCCACCATCCTCAGTAGCAATCATTACACGCTGAGATTTGCATTCTCTCGCATAATGTCCTCTTCCCTTACAACGACGACAAATAATATCACTTGTGTGCCCTGTTGATGCCATGGAAGAAGAATAGCTCTGTGCAGGCCCGGCAGGTGCGCTCTTGGCAGATAGTGGTGGTTGTGCCTGCTTTCTTGTATCACGGCTGGAGGTGGAACCTGATGGAGGTGCTGGTGCAGTGGAAGTAGAAGATGCACGCAGTGTCCATGATGAAGGTCGACCTGCAGAAAAGTTAGTTCGCGCCAATGGCTGTCGATCCTGCACTTCACGTTCAGCTTTACAAGCAAGATGGAATAAACGAGTGATATTATTATAATCCTTATACTCTAGAATGGTCTGAATCTCTTTATTTAATCCACCCATAAAACGTGCAAGCATAGCTTCATTCTCCTCAACAATACCACATCTAATCATGCCAGTTTGTAATTCCTGATAATATTCTTCTACAGAATTTTTCCCTTGTCTTAAGCGCTGCAATTTTTGAAGTAATTCACGTTGATAATATGGTGGAACCCAACGAGTACGCATAGCAGTTTTCAAAGCAGCCCAAGTAGCTGGAACAGGATATAATCTACAATCTTCAGACCACCAAACACATGCAAAGCTAGTGAAAGCACAAACAGCAGCAGGAACACGTCTCTCCTCAGGATATTGTAAACATGTAAATCGTTGTTCAGTTTCTAACTCCCAAGTAAGATATATATCAGGAACATATCTACCCTCAAATGGTGGAATATTCAATTTCAGTTTAGGGAGATGGTCATGATCTCGTACCTGAGGTGGTGGTGCCGGCCTACCGTTGCGAATATATACCTGAGGTCGACCTGCTGGTGGTGGTGCTGGTGGCTGCACATAGTTCTGATTTTGATGAACCTCATCCTCATAATCGCCCGCATAATCGTCATCCTCCTCAGCCGCCGCAGTAGCAGGAGCCAAAGAAGCATCAACAGTAGGTGCAGCGGCACCCGAATTTTGACCAGTCTCAATTGGAACGCGCTGTGCTCGTCCCACTTGATTTGGAAGGCGGCGTTGGAGATGTGGTTGTTGTTGTTGTAGAGGTGCGACATGTGCAGCCGGTGGTGGTTGGGGAAGACGCTTGAGTAATTCAGTAAACTTGTTATCCAGCTTTGTCTCGAACGACTTCTCCACGGCATCTATCTTCTCCATAGCCTCTTCAAACCTGTTTAGCACATCTCCCACCTGGCCACTCATCATTTGCTGAAATTTATCATGCAACTCCTTGTTCGTCATGTTCTCCGAATCAGTCTCATCGGCTTGTGATCCTGCCATAGTTAGCAGCAATAGAAACACAAAAGAATATGATCCTGCAGACTACTAGGAAGTGGTGGTGATGGTGGTGTGTCACAAAACCTTCAAGCGAATCTCAAAGTCTTACCAGTTCTTACCCAGCAGCAGGTGGTGATTGGCAACCATTGTAGTCAAAACTCTCAAAGCTTGGATAGAGCGATTACCAGGGAGAGTCAAACGCACGATGTAGATGTATGTGGAGCTGGGAAGGCTTATAATATGGTAGCAAAAAGGGTCAGCAATAATCAATTCAGAGATGCAAAGTTGAATAAACGCTCAACGACGGTACTGTGCTGGTCCTAGGCTAGACCGTGCTAGAGACGCGAGCCTAGAACACTAACAAAATCACGGCGCTGCACGTATACAAGGGAAAAGCACACTCTGGATTTTTTTCTCTTTTTTTTCGCTCTTTTTTTTGCGCTCCTCTTTTTTTTCCGAGACCTACTCAGGCAAGGAAACACGAAACGGAAAATAGATGGATCTCTAAAACAAACCCAATATGAAAAGAACTCGGATTGGTGGTGGATATATGGTGGTAGGATATGGCAGCGGTGGAGGTATATGGTAGCGGTGGTGGTATATGGATACGGATCGGTGGTGGTATATGGATACGGATTGGTGGTGGTATATGGATATGGATTCAGAGCGGTGGCGGATAAGCAATGGTGGTAGATGGCAAGGCGATGATGATGGTGCGGCGGCGGCGTGACAACTTATGACCAGAACTCAAAACTCTAAAAGACTTGACTCTAAGACCAGCAACTTGACACGACGATGCAACCGCAAATTCAACAAAGCAAAAACCCTAAAAAGATTATGCAAAGGCTCAGATTGGTTCGGATATACTGAATTAACCCTAATTTTTTGTGGCTTTTTCGTGGACTGTAGGTATGAAGAACAGACTCGATCTAAACTACGAAAAACTGTAAAATCTCACCGAGCAACCTAGAAATCTGATACCACTTGATAGAGGCAAAGGTGTCCCGTCTTTCGATGAGATGATGGATATCGCTTTGATGGAAGTCCACTTTTGATAGAGGCAAAGGTGTCCCGTCTTTCGATGAGATGATGGATATCGCTTTGGTGGAAGTCGACTTTGACGATCCGACTACGAACGTGCGAGGACGTCGCGCCTTAGCAATCGCTAAACCAACTCCGAGAGGTTATCGACCACGCCGGAGCACGATCAACCTGACCACGAGGGTCTGTTTCCTGCGAGCAAACGAAGAACAAGCAAGAAACTGAGATTGCAATCTGGATATTGCGAATATAAGATGAAAGCTTTATTGATCAAGGTGGAGTTCTGTGACGCCTTTGTCTGGTCGCTGAACACAAACGAAGTACGCGAAGTTGCAGCTATGGCGAAATTTTAATCTAAACAAAACCCAAAGTCTAAACGACGCCCTAAGGGCTGTATATATGGAGGAAGAGGGGGGGAATTTCGTGGCCCTTGAGGAAGGGGTCCGAAACCAACCCTATCTCTTGTTTCCCCACACATACGGACTCTAAAAACAGCCTATACTGATGTATTTCGAAATTACATGGGCCTGGCCCAATAATAAGGTGACGCAGCACCTAGAATAGCCTCTGGACGAAAGTTATGAAGTAGCATCTTGTATATTTCGTCCAAGGTTTCATGCACGCATTATGGTGGCTTCAACGTCTTGAAATCATCACTTGTAACTCCGTTCTTGTTCCCCATGCGCATGCCATCATCTCCATGCTTGTTCTTGCTCCAATGTTCATCCTTCTCAAAGCTAGGCCCTTCATTTGTAAGCAAAACAAATGTATCCAATTTAGGCAGCATCATATTCTCATGAATATTAGAATCATTACCAAGAAACGAAAGTACCTGGTAATTTAATTGGCGTGCGCGAGCTCTAGTAATTGGTCCAGTATGTATAGCAGCAGGGGCTGTGGGTGTAACAATGGTATTGATGTCCTCATCATCCTCCCCCTCTTGAAATGAAGTCGTCCTCGACGGAAGCTCATCTTCCTCACCCAAATAAGGCTTCAAATCTGCAATGTTAAAAGTGGGACTAACCCCAAAATCTGCAGGCAGCTCAAGTTTATATGCATTATCATTTATTTTCTCTAACACCTTAAAAGGACCATCAGCACGTGGCATTAGCTTTGATTTGCGCAAATCAGGAAATCTATCCTTACGCAAATGTAACCAAACAAGATCTCCAGGTGCAAACACAACATGTTTTCTACCCTTATCTCCAGCAAGTTTATATTTAGCATTCATACGCTCAATGTTTTCCTTAGTTAACTCATGCATTTTTAAGATCAATTCAGCACGTTGTTTAGCATCAAAATTAACCTTCTCCGAAGATGGAAGAGGCAACAAATCAATAGGTGCACGAGGTAGGAAACCATACACAATTTCAAAAGGGCACATCTTAGTAGTAGAATGCAATGAACGATTATAAGCAAACTCAATATGAGGCAAGCAGTCTTCCCACATTTTCTTATTATTCTTCAAAACAGCCCTAAGCATAGTAGACAATGTTCTATTGACTACTTAAGTTTGTCCATCAGTTTGGGGGTGACAAGTAGTACTAAAAAGCAGTTTAGTCCCCAACTTAGCCCATAAACATCTCCAAAAGTGGCTAAGAAATTTAGTATCACGATCTGAAACAATAGTATTTGGCACACCATGCAAGCGAATAATTTCACGAAAGAACAAATCAGCAACATTAACAGCATCATCGCTTTTATGACATGGTATAAAGTGCGCCATTTTCGAGAATCTATCCACGACAACAAATATGCTATCCCTCCCCTTCTTTGTTCGAGGTAAACCTAAAACAAAGTCCATAGATATATCCTCCCAAGGAACACAAGGTACAGGCAAAGGCATATATAAACCATGAGGATTTAGTCGTGACTTAGCTTTTTGACATGTAGTGCAGCGAGCAACGAAACGCTCAACATCCCGTCTCATCTTTGGCCAAAAGAAATGTGTAGCAAGTACGTCCTCCGTCTTCTTCACGCCAAAGTGTCCCATTAATCCTCCTCCATGCGCCTCCTGCAACAACAAAAGACGAAGAGAGCTAGCTGGAATGCATAGCTTGTTAGCACGGAACACAAATCCATCATTAACGACAAACTTGTTCCAGGTTCTTCCTTCTTTACAATTCTGCAATACATCTTTAAAATCAGCATCATGCACATATTGATCTTTGATGGTCTCCAAACCAAATATTTTGAAGTCAAGTTGTGAAAGCATAGTATAGCGACGAGACAATGCATCAGCAATAACATTTTCTTTACCCTTCTTGTGTTTAATGACATAAGGGAAAGTTTCAATGAATTCAACCCATTTAGCATGTCTACGATTCAGTTTAGCTTGACTTTTAATATGTTTCAAAGATTCATGATCAGAATGTATAACAAATTCTTTGGGCCATAAATAATGTTGCCATGTTTCTAAAGTCCGAACAAGAGCATATAGTTCTTTATCATAAGTAGAATAATTCAGACTAGGCCCACTCAATTTGCGTAGTGGATACCATCAAATTCGTATGAAATTGGGAGATGAATGGAAAACTGCATTTAAAACTAAGTTTGGTTTATATGAGTGGTTAGTCATGCCTTTTGGGTTAACTAATGCACCTAGTACTTTCATGAGACTAATGAACGAAGTTTTACGTGCTTTCATTGGACGATTTGTGGTGGTCTATTTTGATGATATACTGATTTATAGCAAATCTTTGGAAGAACATTTGGAACATTTACGTGCTGTTTTTATTGCTCTACGTGATGCACGTTTGTTTGGTAACCTTGGGAAGTGCACCTTTTGCACCGACCGAGTATCTTTTCTTGGCTATGTTGTTACTCCACAGGGAATTGAAGTTGATAAAGCCAAGATTGAAGCTATTGAGAGTTGGCCGCAGCCCAAAACGGTCACACAAGTGCGGAGTTTTCTTGGACTCGCTGGTTTCTATAGGCGTTTTGTGAGAGATTTTAGCACCATTGCTGCACCTCTCAACGAGCTTACAAAGAAGGATGTGCCTTTTGTTTGGGGTACCGCACAGGAAGAAGCCTTCACGGTATTGAAAGATAAGTTGACACATGCTCCTTTACTCCAACTTCCTGATTTTAATAAGACTGTTGAGCTTGAATGTGATGCTAGTGGCATTGGATTAGGAGGTGTGTTATTACAAGATGGCAAACCTGTTGCATACTTTTCTGAAAAATTGAGTGGGCCTAGTCTGAATTATTCTACTTATGATAAAGAACTATATGCTCTTGTTCGGACTTTAGAAACATGGCAACATTATTTATGGCCCAAAGAATTTGTTATACATTCTGATCATGAATCTTTGAAACATATTAAAAGTCAAGCTAAACTGAATCGTAGACATGCTAAATGGGTTGAATTCATTGATACTTTCCCTTATGTCATTAAACACAAGAAGGGTAAAGAAAATGTTATTGCTGATGCATTGTCTCGTCGCTATACTATGCTTTCACAACTTGACTTCAAAATATTTGGTTTGGAGACCATCAAAGATCAATATGTGCATGATGCTGATTTTAAAGATGTATTGCAGAATTGTAAAGAAGGAAGAACCTGGAACAAGTTTGTCGTTAATGATGGATTTGTGTTCCGTGCTAACAAGCTATGCATTCCAGCTAGCTCTCTTCGTCTTTTGTTGTTGCAGGAGGCGCATGGAGGAGGATTAATGGGACACTTTGGCGTGAAGAAGACGGAGGACGTACTTGCTACACATTTCTTTTGGCCAAAGATGAGACGGGATGTTGAGCGTTTTGTTGCTCGCTGCACTACATGTCAAAAAGCTAAGTCACGACTCAATCCTCATGGTTTATATATGCCTTTGCCTGTACCTAGTGTTCCTTGGGAGGATATATCTATGGACTTTTTTAGGTTTACCTCGAACAAACAAGGGGAGGGATAGCATATTTGTTGTCGTGGATAGATTCTCGAAAATGGCACACTTTATACCATGTCATAAAAGCGATGATGCTGTTAATGTTGCTGATTTGTTCTTTCGTGAAATTATTCGCTTGCATGGTGTGCCAAATACTATTGTTTCAGATCGTGATACTAAATTTCTTAGCCACTTTTGGAGATGTTTATGGGCTAAGTTGGGGACTAAACTGCTTTTTAGTACTACTTGTCACCCCCAAACTGATGGACAAACTGAAGTAGTCAATAGAACATTGTCTACTATGCTTAGGGCTGTTTTGAAGAATAATAAGAAAATGTGGGAAGACTGCTTGCCTCATATTGAGTTTGCTTATAATCGTTCATTGCATTCTACTACTAAGATGTTCCCTTTTGAAATTGTGTATGGTTTCCTACCTCGTGCACCTATTGATTTGTTGCCTCTTCCATCTTCGGAGAAGGTTAATTTTGATGCTAAACAACGTGCTGAATTGATCTTAAAAATGCATGAGTTAACTAAGGAAAACATTGAGCGTATGAATGCTAAATATAAACTTGCTGGAGATAAGGGTAGAAAACATGTTGTGTTTGCACCTGGAGATCTTGTTTGGTTACATTTGCGTAAGGATAGATTTCCTGATTTGCGCAAATCAAAGCTAATGCCACGTGCTGATGGTCCTTTTAAGGTGTTAGAGAAAATAAATGATAATGCATATAAACTTGAGCTGCCTGCAGATTTTGGGGTTAGTCCCACTTTTAACATTGCAGATTTGAAGCCTTATTTGGGTGAGGAAGATGAGCTTCCGTCGAGGACGACTTCATTTCAAGAGGGGGAGGATGATGAGGACATCAATACCATTGTTACACCCACAGCCCCTGCTGCTATACATACTGGACCAATTACTAGAGCTCGCGCACGCCAATTAAATTACCAGGTACTTTCGTTTCTTGGTAATGATTCTAATATTCATGAGAATATGATGCTGCCTAAATTGGATACATTTGTTTTGCTTACAAATGAAGGGCCTAGCTTTGAGAAGGATGAACATTGGAGCAAGAACAAGCATGGAGATGATGGCATGCGCATGGGGAACAAGAACGGAGTTACAAGTGATGATTTCAAGACGTTGAAGCCACCATAATGCGTGCATGAAACCTTGGACGAAATATACAAGATGCTACTTCATAACTTTCGTCCAGAGGCTATTCTAGGTGCTGCGTCACCTTATTATTGGGCCAGGCCCATGTAATTTCGAAATACATCAGTATAGGTTGTTTTTAGAGTCCGTATGTGTGGGGAAACAAGAGATAGGGTTGGTTTCGGACCCCTTCCTCAAGGGCCACGAAATTCCCCCCCTCTTCCTCCATATATACAGCCCTTAGGGCGTCGTTTAGACTTTGGGTTTTGTTTAGATTAAAAGTTCGCCATAGCTGCAACTTCGCGTACTTCGTTTGTGTTCAGCGACCAGACAAAGGCGTCACAGAACTCCACCTTGATCAATAAAGCTTTCATCTTATATTCGCAATATCCAGATTGCAATCTCAGTTTCTTGCTTGTTCTTCGTTTGCTCGCAGGAAACAGACCCTCGTGGTCAGGTTGATCGTGCTCCGGCGTGGTCGATAACCTCTCGGAGTTGGTTTAGCGATTGCTAAGGCGCGACGTCCTCGCACGTTCGTAGTCGGATCGTCAAAGTCGACTTCCACCAAAGCGATATCCATCATCTCATCGAAAGACGGGACACCTTTGCCTCTATCAAGAAGTCTTATTCAAATCAGGAAGTTGGAGTAAAGGAGCATGTGTCAACTTATCTTTCAATACCGTGAAGGCTTCTTCCTGTGCGGTACCCCAAACAAAAGGCACATCCTTCTTTGTAAGCTCGTTGAGAGGTGCAGCAATGGTGCTAAAATCTCTCACAAAACGCCTATAGAAACCAGCGAGTCCAAGAAAACTCCGCACTTGTGTGACCGTTTTGGGCTGCGGCCAACTCTCAATAGCTTCAATCTTGGCTTTATCAACTTCAATTCCCTGTGGAGTAACAACATAGCCAAGAAAAGATACTCGGTCGGTGCAAAAGGTGCACTTCCCAAGGTTACCAAACAAACGTGCATCACGTAGAGCAATAAAAACAGCACGTAAATGTTCCAAATGTTCTTCCAAAGATTTGCTATAAATCAGTATATCATCAAAATAGACTACCACAAATCGTCCAATGAAAGCACGTAAAACTTCGTTCATTAGTCTCATGAAAGTACTAGGTGCATTAGTTAACCCAAAAGGCATGACTAACCACTCATATAAACCAAACTTAGTTTTAAAGGCAGTTTTCCATTCATCTCCCAATTTCATACGAATTTGATGGTATCCACTACGCAAATCAACTTTGGAGAATATTGTAGAGCCACTCAATTCATCAAGCATATCATCTAGCCTAGGAATAGGATTGACCACGCCGGAGCACGATCAACCTGACCACGAGGGTCTGTTTCCTGCGAGCAAATGAAGAACAAGCAAGAAACTGAGATTGCAATCTGGATATTGCGAATATAAGATGAAAGCTTTATTGATCAAGGTGGGGTTCTGTGACGCCTTTGTCTGGTCGTTGAACACAAACGAAGTACGCCAAGTTGCAGCTATGGCGAACTTTTAATCTAAACAAAACCCAAAGTCTAAACGACGCCCTAAGGGCTGTATATATGGAGGAAGAGGGGGGGGGGAATTTCGTGGCCCTTGGGGAAGGGGTCCGAAACCAACCCTATCTCTTGTTTCCCCACACATACGGGCTCTAAAAATAGCCTATACTCAAGTATTTCGAAATTACATGGGCCTGGCCCAATAATAAGGTGACGCAGCACCTAAAATAGCCTCTGGACGAAAGTTATGAAGTAGCATCTTGTATATTTCGTCCAAGGCTTCATGCACGCATTATGGTGGCTTCAACGTCCTGAAATCATCACTTGTAACTCCGTTCTTGTCCCCCATGCGCATGCCATCATCTCAATGCTTGTTCTTTCTCCAATGTTCATCCTTCTCAAAGCTAGGCCCTTCATTTGTAAGCAAAACAAATGTATCCAATTTAGGCAGGATCATATTCTCATGAACATTAGAATCATTACCAAGAAACGAAAGTACCTGGTAATTTAATTGGCGTGCGCGAGCTCTAGTAATTGGTCCAGTATGTATAGCAGCAGGGGCTGTGGGTGTAACAATGGTATTGATGTCCTCATCACATGATGCAAGATTTATTGGGGAAAATTGAACATTTATGGAGGAGGACAAAATGGCACTTCCAACAAGAAAGAAAAGAGAAGAAGAGGTGGTGATGCATGTGTTGGAAATATGCGCTAGAGGCAATAATAAAATGGTTATTATTATATTTCCTTGTTCATGATAATTGTCTATTGCTCATGCTTTAATTGTGTTATCCGGAAATCGTAATACATGTGTGAATACATAGACCATAACATGTCCTTAGTGAGCCTCTAGTTGACTAGCTCGTTGATCAATAGATGGTTACGGTTTCCTGACCATGGACATTGGATGTCATTGATAACGGGATCACATCATTAGGAGAATGATGTGATGGACAAGACCCAATCCTAAGCATAGCACTAGATCGTGTAGTTCGTTTGCTAAAGCTTTTCTAATGTCAAGTATCATTTCCTTAGACCATGAGATCGTGCAACTCCTGGATAACGTAGGAATGCTTTCGGTGTACCAAACGTCACAACGTAACTGGGTGGCTATAAAGGTGCACTACAGGTATCTCCGAAAGTGTCTGTTGGGTTGGCTCGGATCGAGACTGGGATTTGTCACTCCGTATGACGGAGATGTATCTCTGGGCCCACTCGATATTGCATCATCATAATGAGCTCAATGTGACTAAGTAGTTAGTCATGGGATAATACATTACGGAACAAGTAAAGTGACTTGCCGGTAACGAGATTGAACGAGGTATTAGGATACCGACGATCGAATCTCGGGCAAGTAAAGTACCGATTGACAAAGGGAATTGTATACGGGATTGCTTGAATCCTCGACATCGTGGTTCATCCGATGAGATCATCGTGGAACATGTGGGAGCCAACATGGGTATCCAGATCCCGCTGTTGGTTATTGGCTAGAGAGGTGTCTCGGTCATGTCTGCATGATTCCCGAACCCGTAGGGTCTACACACTTAAGGTTCGATGACGCTAGGGTTATAAGGAAGGTTTGTATGTGATTACTGAATGTTGTTCGGAGTCCCGGATGAGATCCCGGACGTCACGAGGAGTTCCGGAATGGTCCGGAGGTAAAGATTTATATATGGGAAGTCACCATACGGTCATCGGAAATATTCGGGGGTATACCGGTATTGTACCGGGACCACCGGAGGGGTTCCGGGGGTCCACCGGGAGGGTCCACCTGCCCCGGAGGGCCTTATGGGCTGTAGGTGGAAGGGAACCAGCCCTTAGTGGGCTGGGCGCCAACCCCCCTAGGGCCCATGCGCCTAGGGTTTGGGGGAACCCTAAAGGGGGGGCGCCCCCCTTGCTTGGGGGGCAAGCTCCCTCCCCCCTAGGCCGCCGCCCCCCTCTAGATCTCATCTAGAGGGGCCGGCCCCCTTCCCCCTTCTTCCTATAAATAGAGGGGTGAGGGGAGGGCTGCAGCACTACATGCAAGGCGCAGCCCCTCCCCTCCTCCGCGTGTGCTTGGCGAAGCCCTGCCGGAGAACTGTCACTCCACCAGCACCACGCCGTCGTGCTGCTGTTGGAGCCTTCTTCCTCAACCTCTCCCTCCTCCTTGCTGGATCAAGGCGTGGGAGACGTCACCGCTCCATACATGTGTTGAACTCGGAGGTGCCGTCCGTTCGGCGCTTGGATCATCGGTGATTTGGATCACGACGAGTACGACTCCATCAACCCCGTTCTCTTGAACGTTTCCGCTCACGATCTACAAGGGTATGTAGATGCACTCCTCCCCTCTCGTTTCTAGTAAACTCCATAGATTGATCTTGGTATGCGTAGAAAATTTTAATTTCTGCTACGATCCCCAACAGTGGCATCATGAGCTAGTTCTATTCGTAGTTTCTATGCACGAGTAGAACACAAGTTGTTGTGGGCGTCGATTTTGTCAATTTACTTGCCGTTACTAGTCTTATCTTGATTCGGCGGCATCGTGGGATGAAGCGGCCCGGACCGACCTTACACGTACGCTTACATGAGACAGGTTCCACCGACTGACATGCACTAGTTGCATAAGGTGGCTAGCGGGTGTCTGTCTCTCCCACTTTAGTCGGATCGGATTCGATGAAAAGGGTCCTTATGAAGGGTAAATAGAAATTGGCATATCACGTTGTGGTTTTGGCGTAGGTAAGAATCGTTCTTGCTAGAAACCTATAGCAGCCACGTAAAAGTTTGCAACAACAATTAGAGGACGTCTAACTTGTTTTTGCAGCAAGTGTCATGTGATGTGATATGGCCAGAAGGATGTGATGAATGATATATGTGATGTATGAGATTGATCATGTTCTTGTAATAGGAATCACGACTTGCATGTCGATGAGTATGACAACCGGCAGGAGCCATAGGAGTTGTCTTAATTTATTTATGACCTGCGTGTCAACTGGAACGTCATGTAATTACTTTACTTTATTGCTAAACGTTAGCCATAGTAGTAGAAGTAATAGTTGGCGAGACAACTTCATGAAGACACGATGATGGAGATCATGATGATGGAGATCATGGTGTCATGCCGGTGACGATGATGAACATGGCGCCCCGAAGATGGAGATCAAAGGAGCAAAATGATATTGGCCATATCATGTCACTATTTGATTGCATGTGATGTTTATCATGTTTTATATCTTATTTGCTTAGAACGACGGTAGCATAAATAAGATGATCCCTCGCTAAAATTTCAAGAAAGTGTTCCCCCTAACTGTGCACCGTTGCGAAGGTTCGTTGTTCCGAAGCACCACGTGATGATCGGGTGTGATAGGTTCTAACGTTCGCATACAACGGGTGTAAGCCAGATTTACACACGCAATACACTTAGGTTGACTTGACGAGCCTAGCATGTACAGACATGGCCTCGGAACACAAGAGACCGAAAGGTCGAGCATGAGTCGTATAGCAGATACGATCAACATGAAGATGTTCACCGATGATGACTAGTCCGTCTCACGTGATGATCGGACACGGCCTAGTTGACTCGGATCATGTATCACTTAGATGACTAGAGGGATGTCTGTCTGAGTGGGAGTTCATTAATAATTTGATTAGATGAACTTAATTATCATGAACTTAGTCTAAAATCTTTACAATATGTCTTGTAGATCAAATGGCCCACGCTAATGTCAACCTCAACTTCAACGCGTTCCTAGAGAAAACCAAGCTGAAAGACGATGGTAGCAACTATACGGACTGGGTACGGAACTTGAGGATCATCCTCATAGCTGCCAAGAAAGCATATGTCCTTGAAGCACCACTAGGTGAAGCACCCGTCCCAGCAAACCAAGACGTTATGAACGCCTGGCAAACACGTGTTGATGATTACTCCCTGGTTCAGTGCGGCATGCTTTACAGCTTAGAACCGGGGCTCCAAAAGCGTTTCGAGCAGCACGGAGCATATGAGATGTTCCAAGAGCTGAAAATGGTTTTCCAAGCTCATGCCCGGGTCGAGAGATATGAAGTCTCCGACAAGTTCTACAATTGTAAGATGGAGGAGAATAGTTCCGTCAGCGAACACATACTCAAAATGTCTGGGTTGCACAACCGCTTGTCTCAGCTGGGAGTTAATCTCCCGGATGACGCGGTCGTTGACAGAATCCTTCAGTCGCTCCCACCTAGCTACAGGAGCTTTGTGATGAACTTCAATATGCAGGGGATGGAAAAGACCATTCCTGAGGTATATTCAATGCTGAAATCAGCGGAGGTGGAGATCAAAAAGGAACATCAAGTGTTGATGGTGAATAAGACCACTAAGTTCAAGAAAGGCAAGGGTAAGAAGAACTTCAAGAAAGACGGCAAGGGAGTTGCCGCGCCCGGTAAGCAAGCTGCCGGGAAGAAGACAAAGAATGGACCCAAGCCTGAGACTGAGTGCTTTTATTGCAAGGGAAACGGTCACTGGAAGCGGAACTGCCCCAAGTACTTAGCGGATAAGAAGGCCGGCAATACCAAAGGTATATGTGATATACATGTTATTGATGTGTACCTAACTAGCGCTCGTAGTAGCTCCTGGGTATTTGATACCGATGCGGTTGCTCATATTTGTAACTCAAAGCAGGAGCTGCGGAATAAGCGGAGACTGGCAAAGGACGAGGCGACGATGCGCGTCGGGAATGGTTCCAAGGTCGATGTGATCGCCGTCGGCACGCTACCTCTACATTTACCTACGGGATTAGTTTTAAACCTCAATAATTGTTATTTAGTGCCAGCTTTGAGCATGAACATTGTATCTGGATCTCGTTTAATGCGAGATGGCTACTCATTTAAATCCGAGAATAATGGTTGTTCTATTTATATGAGAGATATGTTTTATGGTCATGCCCCGCTGGTCAATGGTTTATTCTTAATGAATCTCGAACGTGATGTTACACATATTCATAGTGTGAATGCCAAGAAATGTAAGGTTGATAATGATAGTCCCACATACTTGTGGCACTGCCGCCTTGGTCACATTGGTGTCAAACGCATGAAGAAACTCCATGCAGATGGACTTTTGGAGTCTCTTGATTATGAATCATTTGACACGTGCGAACCATGCCTCATGGGCCTAATGACCAAGACTCCGTTCTCCGGAACAATGGAGCGAGCAACCAACTTATTGGAAATCATACATACTGATGTGTGCGGTCCAATGAGCGTTGAGGCTCGCGGTGGCTATCATTATGTTCTCACCCTCACTGATGACTTGAGTAGATATGGGTATGTCTACTTAATGAAACACAAGTCTGAGACTTTTGAAAAGTTCAAGGAATTTCAAAGTGAGGTTGAGAATCAACGTGACAGGAAAATAAATTTCTTATGATCAGATCGTGGAGGGGAATATTTGAGTCACGAATTTGGCACACACTTAAGGAAATGTGGAATTGTTTCACAACTCACGCCGCCTGGAACACCTCAGCGTAATGGTGTGTCCGAACGTCGTAATCGCACTCTATTGGATATGGTGCGATCTATGATGTCTCTTACCGATCTACCGCTATCATTCTGGGGTTATGCTTTAGAGACTGTCGCATTCACTTTAAATAGGGCTCCATCGAAATCCGTTGAGACGACACCGTATGAATTATGGTTTGGAAAGAAACCTAAGCTGTCGTTTCTTAAAGTTTGGGGATGCGATGCTTATGTCAAGAAACTTCAACCTGAAAAGCTCGAACCCAAGTCAGAAAAATTTGTCTTCATAGGATACCCTAAGGAAACCATTGGGTATACCTTCTACCTCAGATCCGAAGGCAAGATCTTCGTTGCCAAGAACGGGTCCTTTCTGGAGAAAGAGTTTCTCTCGAAAGAAGTAAGTGGGAGGAAAGTGGAACTTGATGAGATGACCCCTCTCGAACCAGAAAGTAGCGCAGCACAAGAAAATGTTTCTGTGGCGCCTGCACCGACTAGAGAGGAAGTTAATGATGACGATCATGATCAAGTTACCACTGAACTTCGTAGGTCCACAAGGACACGTTCTGCACCAGAGTGGTACGGCAACCCTGTCCTGGAAATCATGTTGTTGGACAACAGTGAACCTTCGAACTATGAAGAAGCAATGGCGGGTCCAGATTCCAACAAATGGCTTGAAGCCATGCAATCCGAGATAGGATCCATGTATGAAAACAAAGTATGGACTTTGACAGAATTGCCCGATGATCGGCGAGCAATAGAAAATAAATGGATCTTTAAGAAGAAGACGGACGCGGATGGAAATGTTACCGTCTATAAAGCTCGACTTGTCGCTAAGGGTTATCGACAAGTTCAAGGAGTTGACTACGATGAGACCTTCTCACCCGTAGCGAAGCTGAAGTCCGTCCGAATCATGTTAGCAATTGCCGCATTCTACGATTATGAAATATGGCAAATGGACGTCAAAACGACATTCCTTAACGGCTTCCTTAAGGAAGAATTGTATATGATGCAGCTGGAAGGTTTTGTCGATCCTAAGAATGCTGACAAAGTATGCAAGCTCCAGCGCTCAATCTATGGGCTGGTGTAGGCATCTCGGAGTTGGAACATTCGCTTTGATGAGATGATCAAAGCGTTTGGGTTTACACAGACTTATGGAGAAGCATGTGTTTACAAGAAAGTGAGTGGGAGCTCTGTAGCATTTCTCATATTATATGTGGATGACATACTATTGATGGGAAATGATATAGAATTCTTGGAAAGTATAAAGGCCTACTTGAATAAGTGTTTTTCAATAAAGGACCTTGGAGAAGTTGCTTACATATTAGGCATCAAGATCTATAGAGATAGATCGAGACGCCTCATAGGTCTTTCACAAAGCACATACCTTGACAAGATATTGAAGAAGTTCAATATGGATCAGTCCAAGAAGGGGTTCTTGCCTGTATTGCAAGGTGTGAGATTGAGCATGGCTCAATGCCCGACCACGGCAGAAGATAGAGAAAAGATGAGTGTCGTCCCCTATGCCTCGGCCATAGGGTCTATTATGTATGCCATGCTGTGTACCAGACCTGATGTAAACCTTGCCGTAAGTTTGGTAGGAAGGTACCAAAGTAATCCCGGCATGGAACACTGGACAGCGG
The DNA here is from genome assembly GCF_018294505.1 of Triticum aestivum. Classification (NCBI taxonomy): domain Eukaryota; kingdom Viridiplantae; phylum Streptophyta; class Magnoliopsida; order Poales; family Poaceae; genus Triticum; species Triticum aestivum. The sequence continues at coordinate 188,539,650 of NC_057808.1, forward strand.
TCAAGAACATCCTGAAGTACCTGAAAAGGACTAAGGATATGTTTCTCGTTTATGGAGGTGACGAAGAGCTCGTCGCAATGGGTTACGTCAATGCTAACTTCGACACAGATCTGGATGACTCTAAGTCACAAACCGGATACGTGTACATTTTGAATGGTGGGGCAGTCAGCTGGTGCAGTTGCAAGCAAAGCGTCGTGGCGGGATCAACATGTGAAGGAGAGTACATGGCAGCCTCGGAGGCAGCACATGAAGCAATCTGGATGAAGGAGTTCATTGCCGACCTAGGAGTTATTCCCAATGCATCGGGGCCGATGACTTTCTTCTGTGACAACACTGGAGCTATTGCCCTTGCCAAGGAGCCCAGGTTTCACAAGAAAAACAGGCACATCAAGCATCACTTCAACTCCATTCGTGAAAATGTTCAAAATGGAGACATAGATATTTGTAAAGTGCATACGGATTTGAATGTCGCAGATCCGTTGACTAAACCTCTTCCACGAGCGAAGCATGATCAACACCAGAACTCTATGGGTGTACGATTCATCACAATGTAACTAGATTATTGACTCTAGTGCAAGTGGGAGACTGTTGGAAATATGCCCTAGAGGCAATAATAAAATGGTTATTATTATATTTCCTTGTTCATGATAATTGTCTATTGTTCATGCTTTAATTGTGTTATCCGGAAATCGTAATACATGTGTGAATACATAGACCATAACATGTCCCTAGTGAGCCTCTAGTTGACTAGCTCGTTGATCAATAGATGGTTACGGTTTCCTGACCATGGACATTGGATGTCATTGATAACGGGATCACATCATTAGGAGAATGATGTGATGGACAAGACCCAATCCTAAGCATAGCACTAGATCGTGTAGTTCGTTTGCTAAAGCTTTTCTAATGTCAAGTATCATTTCCTTAGACCATGAGATCGTGCAACTCCCGGATACCGTAGGAATGCTTTGGGTGTACCAAACGTCACAACGTAACTGGGTGGCTATAAAGGTGCACTACAGGTATCTCCGAAAGTGTCTGTTGGGTTGGCTCGGATCGAGACTGAGATTTGTCACTCCGTATGACGGAGAGGTATCTCTGGGCCCACTCGGTATTGCATCATCATAATGAGCTCAATGTGACTAAGTAGTTAGTCACGGGATCATGCATTACGGAACGAGTAAAGTGACTTGCCGGTAACGAGATTGAACGAGGTATTGGGATACCGACGATCGAATCTCGGGAAAGTAAAGTACCGATTGACAAAGGGAATTGTATACGGGATTGCTTTAATCCTCGACATCGTGGTTCATCCGATGAGATCATCGTGGAACATGTGGGAGCCAACATGGGTATCCAGATCCCGCTGTTGGTTATTGGCTAGAGAGGTGTCTCGGTCATGTCTGCATGATTCCCGAACCCGTAGGGTCTACACACTTAAGGTTCGATGACGCTAGGGTTATAAGGAAGGTTTGTATGTGATTACCGAATGTTGTTCGGAGTCCTGGATGAGATCCCGGACGTCACGAGGAGTTCCGGAATGGTCTGGAGGTAAAGATTTATACATGGGAAGTCACCATACGGTCACCAGAAATATTCGGGGGTATACCGGTATTGTACCGGGACCACCGGAGGGGTTCCGGGGGTCCACCGGGAGGGTCCACCTGCCCCGGAGGGCCTTATGGGCTGTAGGTGGAAGGGAACCAGCCCTTAGTGGGCTGGGCGCCAACCCCCCTAGGGCCCATGCGCCTAGGGTTTGGGGGAACCCTAAAGGGGGGGCACCCCCCTTGCTTGGGGGGCAAGCTCCCTCCTCCCTTGGCCGCCGCCCCCCTCTAGATCTCATCTAGAGGGGCTGGCCCCCTTCCCCCTTCTCCCTATAAATAGAGGGGTGAGGAGAGGGCTGCAGCACCACATCCAAGGCGCAGCCCCTCCCCTCCCCAACACCTCTCCTCCTCCGTGTGGGCTTGGCGAAGCCCTGCCGGAGAACTGTCACTCCACCACCACCACGCCGTCGTGCTGCTGTTGGAGCCTTCTTCCTCAACCTCTCCCTCCTCCTTGCTGGATCAAGGCGTGGGAGACATCACCGCTCCGTACGTGTGTTGAACGCGGAGGTGCCGTCCGTTCGGCGCTTGGATCATCGGTGATTTGGATCACGACGAGTACGACTCCATCAACCCCGTTCTCTTGAACGCTTTCGCTCGCGATCTACAAGGGTATGTAGATGCACTCGTCCCCTCTCGTTGCTAGTAAACTCCATAGATTGATCTTGGTGATGCGTAGAAAATTTTAATTTCTGCTACGATCCCCAGCAGTATGGAGGTGGTCTTGTATGGATCACACATGGGTCAAGCAACAATATAACATGCATGAAACACACAATGCACATGAAGAGGATGATGAAATGCAATCATGACAAGAAGCACAAATGCAACACTAAGATGAGGCCATGATGCAACATAAGATGGCAAGTGCATAAAGAAGATGACAAGTAATGACAAGACAAAGCAATAAGTACAACCCAACAAACAAAACAAAAGAGACCAAAAAGGATTGAACCCAAATGGAATTGGATGAAGAACAAGGTTGGATACATTTTCAAATATGGAAGTTTACATCCGGGGTGTTACATTTCCAAATCCACTTTCATAAATATTATAAGATTAAACATCCTCCAAAATAGTGGGATCATTACTTCCTAAAGTTGACACTCTTCCAAAGCCACTTTCATCAATATAATCATCATAGGTAGAAGGCATGCTATCATCATAACAACTTTCCATATCAAAACTTGGGAGGCTAAAAATATCATCATTATTAAACATAGCATCCCCAAGCTTGGGACAAACATTAATTTCATCAAATATATTCTCAAATATGTCATCCTCATCAAACATAGCTTCCCCAAGCTCGGGCCTTTTCATATCATAAGCATAATCACTCTCATCATTAATAGTATGGATAGCACCAATAGTTTAGAAATTATCATATTCTTCCAAGCAAGTGTCAAAAAGATTTTCAAGATCATAAGAAGTATCATTATCTTCCCAATCATAATCATCACAACAAGCAATAGGCGTAACGAGATCATCATCAAGTGCATCATCTTCCATAATTATTTTTGATTCATTTTCATGGGGCACAACAATAATAGGAGCAACATTATTTGAGAGAGATATCTTTTTACCTTTCTTCCTTTTTCTTTTCTTCTTCTTCACATCATGTGTGGGTTCAATCCTCTTTTTGGAGTTCCTTATTAATGAGATTGGTTGAATAGAAAGCTCCTCCTCGTTACCTGATTCATCATAAGAAATAATAGGAGAATATTGGGAAGTCTCTTCCCTTTTGTTAGTATTCTCTTCATCTTCTATTTGTTTCTTTTCTTTATGTAATTGGCAATATAAGGATTTTCAATGCAATTCACCGCACAATACATATAAATTTCCTCTAGATCAAAATTAAGAAGTTTATCACGGGCAAATACTGGAAGATAGTTAGGTATACGTTTCATTTCTTCATAACCCATCAGCAAACTAAGTTCATTATGATGGGCAAGGGAAATCAAGTCATCACAATTTTTGAACATGATTAGATCATGAAACAATTTGCATCGGATAGTTAAATGACCACTTTCATTGCAAAGTTCACAAGTACGGCCAGGAAAATTTAAATTTGCAGCACAAACATCTAGCCTTTCTTGCAACCATTTAGTGTCTAAGTACTTATGCCTCTTGCAATATCTATCTTCCCTATTTGGTGTGTACTTGCAAACCCAATGCACTCCACAAAAATTGACATGTTTATAGGAGACATTTTCATCATGACTAGTGCAATCATCATTAGTACTATGGATATTCAAGGAGTTCATACTAACAACATTGCAATTATGCTCATCATTCAAAGATTTAGTGCCAAACATTCTAATGCATTCTTCCTCTAACATTTTGGCACAATTTTCCTTTCCATCATACTCACGAAAGATATTAAAAAGATGAAGCGTATGAGGCAAACTCAATTCCATTTTTTTGGTAGTTTTCTTTTATAAACTAAACTAGTGCTAAAACAAGAAACTAAAAGCTTCGATTGCAAGATCTAAAGATATACCTTCAAGCACTCACCTCCCTGGCAACGGCGCCAGAAAAGAGCTTAGTTGACGGGGTGTGAGTGTCGCTTACCTAGCCTCCCCGGCAACGGCGCCAGAAAAGAGCTTGATGTATACTACACAACCTTCTTCTTGTAGACGTTGTTGGGCCTCCAAGTGCTGAGGTTTGTAGGATAGTAGCAAATTTCCCTCAAGTGGATGACCTAAGGTTTATCAATCCGTGGGAGGCGTAGGATGAAGATGGTCTCTCTCAAACAACCCTGCAACCAAATAACAAAGAGTCTCTTGTGTCCCCAACACACCCAATACAATGGTAAATTGTATAGGTGCACTAGTTCGGCGAAGAGATGGTGATACAAGTGCAATATGGATGGTAGATATAGGTTTTTGTAATCTGAAAATATAAAAACAACAAGGTAACTAATGATAAAAGTGAGCGTAAACGGTATTGCAATGCTAGGAAACAAGGCCTAGGGTTCATACTTTCACTAGTGGAAGTTCTCTCAACAATAATAACATAATTGGATCACATAACTATCCTTCAACATGCAACAAAGAGTCACTCCAAAGCCACTAATAGCGGAGAACAAACGAAGAGATTATGGTAGGGTACGAAACCACCTCAACGTTATTCTTTCGGATCGATCTATTCAAGAGTTCGTACTAGAATAACACCTTAAGACACATATCAACCAAAACCCTAATGTCACCTAGATACTCCAATGTCACCTCAAGTATCCGTGGGTATGATTATACGATATGCATCACACAATCTCAGATTCATCTATTCAACCAACACAAAGTACTTCAAAGAGTGCCCCAAAGTTTCTACCGGAGAGTCAAGACGAAAACGTGTGCCAACCCCTATGCATAGGTTCATGGGCGGAACCCGCAAGTTGATCACCAAAACATACATCAAGTGGATCACGTGATGTCCCATTGTCACCACAGATAAGCACGGCAAGACATACATCAAGTGTTCTCAAATCCTTAAAGACTCAATCCGATAAGATAACTTCAAAGGGAAAACTCAATCCATTACAAGAGAGTAGAGGGGGGAGAAACATCATAAGATCCAGCTATAATAGCAAAGCTCCCAGGGACGGCGAGCACCAGGGCGCCAACCGAGGGGGAGGTGTTCGACGACGAGGCACTCACCGCCGCCGGGCTTGAGGTTGTTGACGAACCGAGCGCCAGTGGCGGCAGTTCCCAAGAGGAGCAGCTCCTTCGGGCCATGAGCGTCAACTTCCAAAAGGTCCATGCGCTCCACCGTTCCCGTCCAGACTAGGCAAAATCCAGGATGGCGGCGGCGGCAAGGCGGAGGCAGATCTTGAGGAGCGCGTCGCCGAGACGCAGGCCTCGTTCCGCAAGGCCCACGAAGAACTGAAGGTCGCCCAGGATTTGCTGGCCGAGCGCAAACTGGAGCTCATCCTGAAGCAGGCGGACGTCGAGAAGGCCCAGGAGGCGGCGAAGGAACAGGCCGCCAAGGACGAGGCCGCTCAGCACCAGCACCAGGCTCAGCTGAACTCCCAGGAGGAGGACCTTGCCGCCCGTGAGGAGGCGCTCGCCGCCACACTCCGCGGCAAGGATGAGGAGGTCGAGAAGCTCGTCGCGTAGCGGACCATGGAGCTGGAGTAGAGGCACAAGGAGGCACTGAATGCTCAGGCCCTGGTCCACGCCGACAAGGTGAAAGAGCTGGAGGTGGAGCGGGATGGGCTGAAGAAACATGTCTTGGAGCTGACAGAGGAGAGGGACGCGGCCAATGGCGCTTTGGCAGAGGCGCAGGCCACAGTCCTCGGCCAGGCCGAGCTACTCAACAAGGCCAACGACTCCATCAATGACCTGAAGCTGAAGCTGGAGGGCTTGGAAGGGAAGCTTTCAGAGGCCGGGGCTCGCGAGGAGACCCTGAACAAGGACCTGGAGGAGGAGAAACGGCTACGGAGGGACGGTGCCGCCGAGTACGAGGAGTACGCGAAGGGCGTGAACCTATGGATCAGCCGCCTCATCGCTGTCGCAGGGAAACTCACCGCCCAGCTCGCCGTCATGGGCATGCCAGACGTCAAGCTCTCCGAGGACAGGAACACAAGCCCCAACATCAGGCTGGCCTTGTTCTTCGAGTGCATCCTCGACGCCCTGGAGCAGCTCCGCTCCAATCGGGCGGCTTATCTGGCCAACGAGGCCCGGAGGCTCTGCCGGGGCGCCCTGACCAAGGTGTTCACCAAGGTGGCATTCTGGAACCCCACCGTCAACTTTGCCGATGCGTTGGAGAGCTTGCCGGAGGAGACGGACCTCACAGTGCTCAAGGAGCGTATCAAGCCCATCATCGACTGCGTCGACGGAATCGAGAGGGTGGAGGGCCAGCGCCGGGACTAGGCACCCCGTTTCTCGTCGCCGCTGCGAGTTCAAGACCAAGACAATTTTATCTTAAGTTATAACCGTAACGATTATTTGATGTAATATAACTTTGCAGTACTTTAAGATCAAGCATGTTATCTTCCCGTTAGATCCTTCTTTGTATGTTTGCACCCTACGCTTGGTCGGATAAGGCTGCCGGCACGTAAATCCATGCCAGGGTGCTTTGAGGACGGATCCTTAGCAGCCTGCCGGGGGGCGCTTGCTGCCGGGCAAGCCACCTTGCCGCCCCTAGCGTAGTCGCTGGAACTGTCGAGCAGACTCGAAACAGAACAAGAGCGCTGCTAGTAGCGGGTAGGCCACCTTGCCGTTCTCAGTGCGGCCGCTTGAACTGTCAAGCGGGCTCGAAACAGAGCAAGGGTGTTGCCAATAGCGGAAGGGTCCCATTACGTGCAGGTTTCCCACACAAGGAACGAGATCTTTCGAGGAAGATAGAGCCACAAAAATGAAATTACTCAAAATTTTGCGTGGCTTAGCTTTTCATGGCCACACGGATGGCTGTCGCGGCTGCAGACGGTGCCAGAGGGCGGCTGATAGGCGTCGCCTTCTCCTCTCGAGCCATCCCCATGAAGAAATCGATGCGCTGACCTTCAAACCAGATTTTCATAGCTTGCGCCCCCTACCTGGCACGCCAAAGATGTCGGTGGAAACGACACCTATGGGATCACGGGGAATCCCTTCTACGGTCGGCGGGCGCGGGGCTGTGGAAAGAGCGGGTTTAAGGGATCAACACGGGAGATTTATCTAGGTTCGGGCCGCAAGTGATGCGTAACACCCTACTCCTGCTAGCTTGGGTTTATCTGGTGTTCTTGGACTAGCTACAAAGCGTGCCCGGTCCAAAAACTTCGAATCCTCTCTCAGTATGCCGCGGGCCTCCTTTATAGTCAAAAGGGGCTGCCACAGACAGGAGGTGGAAAGTTGTACAGTGGTCGAGTTTATCGCCTGACATCACAGGACAAAACGCATTAAATGCGCTACTTAGGTGTCCTCTTGCTTTATCGCGGGCGGTAACGAAGCCCGTCCCGTCCGTTGCCGCTTCGCCTCGGTCCGACACGCGTCCAGGCTGACTAGGCGCACAGCACCACGCTGGCCGGCTGGCTGCTGAGTTAGCGTGGTGGCAGAGTCTTCACGAAGATCTGCATGCCACCACGCAGGTGCTTGCTGAGTTGGCCTGGAAGCTGCACGTCGCCACGCAGGCGCTTGCCTTGTTGGCGGGTTGATCGCTGTGTTTGAACGGCGGTGGAGCCTTGGCAGGTGGGGGCCTGGCTGCGGCCCCGCATATGTCCCCGGCAATGGCCTTGCCGGGGTCTCGTAGGTGTCCCCAGCAAGGGTCTTGTAGGGGGTCTCCGTCTTCTGGTCCTCATCTAACATTGTATGTTCTTGGTCTTCACAAAGATCTGCATGCCACCATGGAGGCGCCTCCCGAGCCTTGGTTCCAATGTGGTTAATGACGCCGGAACTCTCAGGCTCAAGGGCGGCGGCTCTGCTTGTGTTGGGCGAGTTGCCCCGGCAAGGCTCTTGCCGGTGCTGTGAAGGCCACCCCGGCAAGGGCCTTACCGGGGGAGTTTCACCTCACCCCTCAGCTCTTCATGCTTATGGTCTTGAGCATGGCTCTGGTAATCTTTGCTTCTTCTGCCCCGCCAAGCGTGGCCACGGGCGTGGGGCTGCAACTGCCCGCGCACAAGTAAAGGGTTACAAAAAGGGACCCCTACTTTTGTACACCGGCAGGAGCCCCCGGGCCTGGGCCACATATAAGCGCGGGGCGTTATTGGGCCAGGCCCAGAATGGTGCGCGGGCGCGCGCGTGGCGGAGTTTTTACTGCAGTAACTCCCTCGCTCGTTGCGCTTCCCCACGACCCGTGTTGAATGCATGACGTGGGGATCGTGCGTGGGGCGGTTGCTGCACACATGCGTCATATCGTGGTAAAGAGGCGGCCTGCGCCTTTCCCATAAAAAGGAAAAACCACAGGCGCGCTGCTCATTTACCCCCTGCGCCTTTTCCAATCTCGGAACCACCGTTCCCCTCTTCTTCCTCAGGCGAAAGATTCGAAACTCTCGCCCCTGCTCTTCGCCCTCTTCCAGCCGCCATGGCACCCAAAACCAGCAAGGGCAAGGGTGTGGCCAAGGACACCGAGGAGAAGGAGGCGCTGGAGAGTGAGCTGGCGGTGCTGCGGACGCAGCACGCCTATTTCCCCTCGAGGGTCGATGCGGTCCACCTCAGGGACTACTTCAAGCCCTTGTGTGGGAGGGCGACGACGGGGCACCCTGCCACGCATACCATCCCTGCCGATTTCGCCAAAGCCGGCCCAAATCGGTATCCCTTCTTCGTTGATTACTTTTCTTGCGGGCTCTGCCCCCCTTTCTCTGATTTCTTCAACGACATCATGCACACCTACGCCTTCCACCTCCTTGACTTCACGCAGAATGCCGTGGCGTGTATGGCTCTCTTCGCCCATCTCTGCGAGGGCTTTGCCGGAGTGCTCCCCAGCACGGCGCTCTTTCGCCACTACTTCTATCCTCGCATCCAGCTAGGGGATGCCATTTCTGGGAGCATCGCCTGGATCCCGAGGGCCGAGGAGAAGGGCACGTACCCCGAGGGTGCCCAAAAGGAGAGGTGGGAGGAGTGGCGGGGCCGGTGGCTCTGGATCAAGGAGGAGGATCCGCAGGAGTTCTGTCGGGTTTGTCAGGCCCGCCGACTCGCCGCAGGGACTGGAGCGACCTCGACGCGAACGACAAGAAGCTGCCGGTCGCCACCACCAGGATCCATCCCCTCACCATGGCCGGGCTCACCCTCGAGATGATTGGGGCGGATTTCATCCGTCGCCGAATCACCCCGCTGAACAACAAGGGGAGGCCGGCCTGGGACTTCAGGAATGCGGCCGACGTCATGTGGCTCCGCCCTGGCCTGAAGCATAACTTCACGGTGATGGGGCATGCCCATTTTTGCCAGAGGCAATTCCAGCTCAATGTGGGCGACGACGGCTGGGCTGAGAGGACCGGCAGGGCCGTGAAGTCCGGCAAGGCCGTCAAGGGGCCCCTGTTTGGGTTGCCGGCGGGAGTGGTCCCGCTAAGCAACAACTCTCGCCAGTCCGCCATTATCGCTATGACGCCGGACTTCAGCGCGCACGGCCTCGACCTGGCCTGGGCCGAGCCACCAGCAGAGAAAGTGCAGGAGTTCTTCGACAACTTGTCGGAGAGCTATGTTCACGACGAGCCGGAGCTCATCCGCGACACCACCAAGGAGGAGCTGGATTACATCGCCGCCAGGGCGGCGGAGGCAGCGCTTGCCAAGGAGGCCGGCAGCGCCGGTGCCGTGGAGGACGAGGCCGACGCGGCCGCGGAGGAGAAGGAGCTCGCCCAGTGGGCGGAGTCTGTCAGGGAGGCCAGCGGCACCGGTGCCGAGTCCCCCCTTATCGACGGTGCGGGCGAGGATTCGTCCGAAGAGGAAGCCGAAGCGGACGACCCTCCGTCTGCGGGGAAGAAACGCGTCCTGCAGTGGACCAGCTCCGGCGAGCCGGTCCGGCCCGGCAGGACCGCGCAGCGGCAACCGGCTCAGGAGCAGCTCGTGCACCAAACGAGGGCGATGAAGGCCGCGGCAGCGAAGAGGGCGGTGAAGGCCGCGGTGGCGAAGAAAACGACGACTGCCTCTTCCTCATCCAAGGGGCGCCGGACCCCATCCCCTTCTCCCTCTCCCTCGGACAGCACCCTGGAGGCCGAATTCGACCTCAGGTCTTTTAGCCCGAAGAGGAAGAGGAAGCCAGTGGAGGAGGAGGTGGAGAATGAGTAAGTATTTCGTCCCCCATCATCTCCTGTCCTTACGCTCGTGTTATCCTCATTTGATTTGATGTCGTCTTGACAGGGATGTGGAGACGCTGGTGTAGGATCGTAAGTATGTCTAGAGGGGGGGGGGTGTGATTAGACTAGTTGACCAAATAAAAATCTAGCCTTTTCCCAATTTTAAGTCTTGGTAGATTTTAGCAACTTAGCACTTGTCAAGTAAACAACCTACACATGCAAGTCTAAGAGTATAGCAGCGAAATGTAAAACATTGACATGAAGGTAAAGGGAGGAGTTTGGAGGGAGCAAACGCAATGTAGACACGGAGATTTTTGGCGTGGTTCCGATAGGTGGTGCTACCGTACATCCACGTTGATGGAGACTTCAACCTACGAAGGGTAACGGTTGCGCGAGTCCACGGAGGGCTCCACCCACGAAGGGTCCACAAAGAAGCAACCTTGTCTATCCCACCATGGCCATCGGCCACGAAGGACTTGCCTCACTAGGGTAGATCTTCATGAAGTAGGCGATCTCCTTGCCCATACAAACTCATTGGTTCAACTCCACAATCTTGACGGAGGCTCCCAAGTGACACCTAACCAATCTAGGAGACACCACTCTCCAAAAGGTAATAGATGGTGTGTTGATGATGAACTCCTTGCTCTTGTGCTTCAAATGATAGTCTCCCCAACACTCAACTCTCTCTCACAGATTTGGATTTGGTGGAAAGATGATTTGAGTGGAAAGCAACTTGGAGAAGGCTAGAGATCAAGATTCATATGGTTGGAATGGGATATCTTGACCTCAACACATGAGTAGGTGGTTCCCTCTCAGAAAATCTATGATGGAAGTGTAGGCATGTTCTGATGGCTCTCCTCACGAAGGAAGACTAGGTGGAGGGGTATTTATAGCCACCACAAAAATCTAACCATTACACACAAATCACCAAACTCGGTTGGACCGAATAATGAAACTCGGTCAGACCGACTTAGTTCAAAATGTGAACGTTAGGATTTTTGGTGGGACCGACATGTCAACTCGATGTGACCGATTTCATTAGGGTTAGGGCATAACGTAATCTCGGTGAGACCGATTACACAAACTCGGTGAGATCAATTTTGGTAATAAGCTAACCAGAGAGTTAGTCAGGCAAACTCGGTGGGACCGATTCGCTCATCTCGGTGAGACCGAAACGTTAGACAGAGAGTTTGCATTGCAAACTCGGTGGGACCGATCGCTCATTTTGGGTTGACCAAATGTTATGAAGGGAAACATAGAGTTTGCAATCCCATCTCGGTGAGACCGAGATCCCTATCGGTGAGACTGAAATGACTAGGGTTTTGTGGCAGTGGCTATGTCAACTGGACTTGTTGGCGCCGGATAGAAAGTTTTGCTGGGGCCGAGTTTGACTTTTGGTTTGGGACATATGTGGATATGAGAAAGTGGTTGAGGGTTTTTGAAGCATATCACTAAGCATTTCGAGCAAGTAACCCATTAAGCAACACCTCATCCCCTTTTAATAGTATTGGCTTTTCCTATGGACTCAATGTGATCTTGGATCACTAAAAGTAAAATGTAGAGTCTTGAGCTTTTGAGCTTGAGTCCTTAGCATTTTGAGGGGTCCACATTTTTAATCCATGCCATGCCAATCATTGAGCTTTCCTGAAATATTTATCTTGAAATAGTAGTAGCTCAATGAGCTATATGTTGTTAGGAATTACCAAAACCACCCAGGGATAGTTGCACTTTCAATCTCCCCCTTTTTGGTAATTGATGACAACATATAGATCAAAGCTTCGACAAATGATCATAAGATTGAAATACATCGTCGCTTTGAGAAGTATGTGATAAGCAAGAGCTCCCCCTAAATTTGTGCATTATTTAAAATTTGCTTTTGACTGCAAATGCACAATCGATTAGGATCATGGGTCACTCTTCCATGTCACATACATCTTGGTGGAGCGCACAAAATGATAAAAATTAAAAAACATGCACTCATCACCAACCAAAGTGAGTGATCATATATGGAATATAAGAGATAACATCATCCAAGCAATCATTAAGGTAGCATATGATCAATCACATGATCAAACAAGTATCTCACAGACATAGTGTATCAACCAAGCACACAAAAAGTTTCAACCAAAAGCAAGAGAGATAAAAGGCAAAACACTCTCTCTCGAAGCCTATGATCTATACATATTTATACATATTTCTCCCCTTTGGCAATAAGTTACCGAAAAGTTCAAAAATGCATAGTGCTATGCGTCTCTCGGGCTTGGTCTTCAGGAGGTGGTGTAGAGAGAACTCCAAGGATGAAGGCATCTGTTGATGTAGTTGGAGCTGGTGGAGTGGCTGCTGGAGGTGGCACTGAAGCTGTAGCTGCTGGTGCAGATGATGTAGCTCTGGAATCAGGTACAGGCACTGCAGCAGACCTCTATCCTCTAGGCACTCGCTGGAAAGCATCAGTAGTTGCCTTCCCTTCCTCTCTTCTGCTTCCTCCTGGAGCTGCTCAACTGCTGTTTGGATCTCAGTTACCTTCAGATCAAGATCATAAATTTTCGTCTCTATGATCCTCTCCAGGCTCTCCTGGTTTTGAGTCAGGGTGGCCAAGCCCTTCTCAATCCTCAGTGTAGATTGGATCAGATATGCAAGCTGATCTTGCTTGCTCTTCAGGAAAACTTGATATGCTTCCTCTAAACTAGGCATCTTGGCAGCTTTCTCAGCCTTAGCTTTAGGAAAACTTGATATGCTTCTCTTGTACTTGAGCTGATGATGGTTCCTCCTCATTTATCACAACTGTATTGTCTTCAGATTCAGGATATAGGGGTAGATGCTCCTTGTCCAATAAATATGTACCTGTGCCCATCTTGGAGTTGATGAGCTCCTGAATGTGTGGAGCATACCCACAACTTCTCTTTTGGTCAGCAACTGTCCTCTTGATTTTCTCTACAATCAGGCTCATGACTTTGAACTTTTGAGGGACATCAAAAAGTTGTAGCAGGTTGATGGAATGTCCTCTAATCATCTTGTGATCTCCTGACTTGGGTAGCAGAGTGTGCCTTAGGATGGTGTTGATGGTAGGCAGACCAGACAACCAGTAATGTACTGATCCAAGCTTGTGAGTCTCCAAAGCTTTATCTGGGATCTCTTTGTACATGTTTGCCATAGTGTTGTGGTCTTTCTTCTTCTTGGCATACACATCCAAGTCATCTTCATGTTCCTCTAGGGCATTAACGAGCTTGGCCCATTCTTCGACAGTGGATTGGTACCTAGTACCTTCAGACATCCATACGATCTTCCCATCTGGGTAAAAGTGAGCAGTGGAGTAAAACTGCATGATCAGCTCATCATTCCATTTTATGAGCTTCTGCCCAACAAATTTGTCAACTCCACATGCTTTGAAACTGTCATAGACTCCTGGGAAGTGATCTTCTTTCTCCTTGATGTATTCCCAATCAACCCATCTCATGTCACATACAATTGGCTTCTTGTCAAGCAAAATTGTCTCATAGAAGTCTTGCTGTTCTTTGGTATGAAATCTGTAATCATCTGCAGTCCTCCTCCTCACGGCATAGGGATCAGACTGTCTCCACAATCTCAGTCCAACATCTTTTCTGATGTGCATGTCTTCAGCCACTGGATGAGCATCATTGTGGTCTAGAATCTTGGGTTTCAGTTTTCTTAAAACAAGAGACTCATCATCCTCTTCTTCAGCTTGAGGCACTGGGGCCTTGTTCTTCTCTTCTGCAGGAATACTTCTAGTGTTTCTCTTGGGCTTTGGGGGTTTCTGAGCTTGAGCTTTGGGAGCAGACTTGGGCTTAGATGGAGGAGCCCCTGACTTAATTGCATCTCCCATAAGCTTCTGAGCTTTGGGTGCTGGAGCATCCTCTTCTTCTTCTTCTTCATCAAAAGAATGCTTCTCAAATTCAGCCATGGGGTCTACCTTCTTGCACCATCTTCCCCTTTTTTTCTCCTTCTTTTTCTTTTCCTCAGCAGCATCTTCTCCTCCAGTTGACTTCGAGGGTTCCTGAGTGGATGCCCTGGATTTAGACATTGGGACTCTTCTGGCAGGTGCCTTCTTGTTCAAGCCTGGCTTAGTTGCAGCAGTTGTTACATATTCTTTCTTCATCACTTTTTGCTTTGAGGTGGCCTCATCCTCAACAGCCACATAATCCTCATCCTCAGAGTTTGAGGTTCTCTTCTTCCTGGTTCTGGTGGCTGCCTTGGGCAAGTTGCTAGGTGTGATTCTACTGCCCTCATCATAGCTGCTTGAGGGATCTGAACCCTCACTCAATTGCACATGTTCTTCAGATCTGTTCTGACTGTCACTCTGGTCAGACATCTTGGCAATTTTACTGACAGCAAACCCTGTGAATAGATGTAGATGAGGTAGAGTGGATGAGCATCACAGATGACTCAAAAACTTAGTTTTAGTTCTCCACAGAAAGCATTTCGGAGCTACCGATCTGTTAAACTCGGTGATACCGAAGCAATTTTGGAGCCTAAACTAGTGAACTCGGTCAGACCGAGTCACAGTTCGGTGGCACCGAGACTGCTAGGGTTTCACAGAGAATCGAACTCAGTCGCACCGATGTGCAGTTTTCAGTCAGATCGAAAATGCATGTGCTATGGCCTAAGCCAAATCGGTGAGACCGATTTCTACAACTCGGTCGGTCCGAGATGAGTTCGACAAAGACCTAACCCTAAATTTTCAAATCCATTCTAACCTAAAGGAAGTTTTCAGTGGATGGATTGTTTGCATATGTGGTCATGATCATGGCAAAGCAATGTGCTATGGATCAGAGTTAAAGGAATAGCACATAGAATCGAACCCATACCCTAGTTCGGCGGGAGTTCGCTAAGGCGGCAACGGCGGAGCAAAAATCCGTTGACGGCGACGGAATCCAGCGGTGGGAGGTCGCTGGCGGCGAGGAGACGATCCGGAGACCCGACGAGGCAGAGCAGGACACACGCGCGAGCTGAGGAGTTTGAAGAAATTTCCAAAATCTCACCCGTGGGTTTATATATCACGACCCTGTCGGTGTGACCGAGTGGAACAACTCGGTGGCACCGAGATGCAGAATCGCAAGCGGTTACTGCAACTCGGTGTGACCGAAAAGTTCAAATCGGTTGCACCGAGATGGAAAACCTAGATTAACTTAGTGAACTCGGTGTGACCGAAGTGGATGACTCGGTCATACCAAAATGCACAAAGAGGTTTTGGAAGTTTAAGTTTATGACGAATCGGGGACTCCAAGTGCTTCTCACACAGAGTGGTTCAAATCTGACTTGATCAACTTTGTGATGTAGCATGAATAGAGTTTGAGACGAGAAAAGCATATATAGCTAGAGGGAGTTCTTAGGCATTCTTGTCCATCCATTTGGCAAAAGAGAAAAGGCCAAACATTCAAAGCAACAAATGGATGTCCTCGAATGAGTAAAATATGCAATCAACATGCTCACACAATAAAATGGCAAATGAAATATGTGACAAAGCATGCACAATCACTCTAGCATCTATCAAGCAATTTGGCGATGACTAGGTCATCTATATATGAGTATATTCACTTAGGAGTCAAATGAGAACATTTGATCATAGGTCATACTCATCGTTTAAGCACAAGTGGGGTTACCACTTTTACATAAAGCATTGTTGTGTTCACATCATTAGAGTTGCTTTAGCTCAATTGGTTACAGTAAAGCTCCCCCTAGATGTGATATCCCCCCTTAGAGGGATGAACTAACCTTGGGTTTTGTCAATGATAACTTCATGATGCGGAGCATCCTACGGTCATCCCCATGGACCTACCATCGTCTCATCAAGAGCCAAGAGGACCTATGACACGAGCACGAGCTAGAGCTCTCGAGAACGAGGTGACTTCCTTCCTTAGTGATATCACATATGATCCACTCGAGACATGGCTACTACCTAAGTCCGATATGCTATGCATGATTAGGTGTCAAGAGGAGCCTCCCGAGGATGCACGTGAAGACGGACAAGCCGCCAAGTTCACGGATGAAGAGAACCAACGGAAACGGGCTAGTTCACCTTCCAGGCCCCGGACATCCGGCCAAGTCCCCGGACATCCGGCCCCTGGAGCAACCACAGCAGCAGCAGCCTAGACGCCCAAGCCTACAGGGCCCGGACATCCAGTGTCCAGCCCGGACGTCCGGCCGCAGCCCGGAAATCCGGCCAAAAGCCGGACATCCGGCGCCACGCTACAGAACATCCAGAAGTTTTGCCCTCCAGCCCAGACATCCGGCCCCCCAGCCCGGACATCCGGCCCCTCCTGAAGCCCCGGACATCCGGCCCGTCGCCCGGACATCCGGCCCGTCGCCCGGACATCTGGCCACCCCTGTCTGCGCACAGTAAGGGCCGAGGCCCGTGTAACCCTTCGACCCCCTAGACTATATATACTCTTTCTCCTCCATCTTTCTAGGGTTAGCATTGGTTTAGCTCATTTGTGAGATAGAGCATTGCTCATCCATTACGGATCTACTCCACGAGAGAGACCGCGACCCCTCTACGGAGAAGATCCCCTTGGATTCAAGACCTCCTCACGGAGAAGACCCCCATCAAGACCTCCTCACGGAGAAGAACCGGTTACCCTTTGTATCGTCCTTTGTTGATCGTGGATCTTGTATCTCCTCTCGTGTTTCGAGGATCTAGCACATGTGCGATTGATCTTGTTGGTTGAGTGATTTCTCTCGTGTTTCCCCTCATGTTTTCCCCCGTTTTCCCCTCGTGTTCTCCGTGTTCATCGCGGGATCCGCTCCTTTCGTGAAAGATCGGCCCCATAGGGTTCCACCCTACATCATCTTGGATCAGAGCCAGCTTGTCTCATGATATCATCTTGGTATCATGAGCCATGTTGATCACGATTTCGGAGCCCCCTCTCTTTGTTTTCTAGCTTGATTTTGTTGTTTTTCGTCCTAACCCGAAAATTGCCCCACAAAAATAGCCCCCAATTTTTTTTTCTGATTTGTTGGATTTGATCCGCGGATTTCGTGTGTTGCAGGTAGATCTAGCTTTTCCCCGTCTTTTCCCCAATTTCCATCCACAAATTCCTCTGAATTTTTGCCCCGGATTTGACCTCTCCACGCGGTGTTCATCCACGGATCCCGAGCCCGGACATCCGGCCCGACCAGCCCGGACATCCGGCCATCAGCCCGGACATCCGGCCCCTGACAGCATCAACTCCATCCTCCACTCCGTTTACCGCCTAACTTTCGTCCAATTTTGTTCCGGAGCCCACATACACTTCCGCATACCACCACCATTTCCGCATAGCACCACCATAGCCTTTCCCGCTACCAACTCCGACAATTTTGACCCATTTTGTTTTGAGAATTTGAGTTGTGGTTTCCGTATCCTATTGTGTTTCGGCTATCTAGGTACGGTTCGGCAACAACATCACCACCGCTCATCTTCGCCAAGGACTACTACGAATGGCTACATTGGTATCACCTTCACCTTCATATCATCTTGGTATAGCGATCATCATACTCTCTTGCATTTGCATTGATAAACCCATGGCCTTACTTTTGCGTAGCTTACCCATCGAGACTAGCCTTTGAGTATTGCCGGCAACGTGACTTGTGCACATTAGTGTTCATACTTCACATAGCATACATACCATCATTGAGTTGCATATCTTGGTATCATCTCTTGTATCACAAAATTTGTCTTCGCATACACAATTGCTATCTTGGTTCGTGAAGCATTGCATGAGAAAAGAGCTCAAACAACAAAGAGCCAAACAAGCTTTTAAGCAAAAGGGAACGATAAGCAAAGAGCTTATAAGCAAGAACCATAGCATCATACAACATTAAGATTGTCATACTCGATCATCTTGGATCAAAACATAGAAACATCATACATATAGCATACTTGGGATAGAAGTCGTTGCATTTTTGCTTAGTAGGTTGTGCACAAGTTCGTATCCGCCTATTGTGCAATCGTGCTAGCGTCTCTCTAGTGTTGTGCAACAAGAGCATCTTGGTGGATTCCACATTTTGGCTCACCCTTGGTTGCCCAACCCCACTTATCTCTTTGAGTGTGCGTTTCCGTGTACCATATCTTGCTATTGGTCTACTTGTTGCATTTGCAAATTTGTGAATCTTTTCCAACATTATTGAGTCTCACTTACAATTGCATCAAATTTTGTGCCACCATCCTAACCAAGCTCCACCATAAGCTTTTACTTGTGTAGGTGTGAGAACCGACAAGAAACGGTACCAATTGTGCTATTCCCTTGCTACACATTGGAGTGATCTTTGATCCATTTTCAACATCGGTCAAGGTACATTTGGTATTGGTTCTTCTCTTTCTCCCACTCACATATCTTTGTTTGGAATGATGGATAGGCCAAGTACTTCTACCGATCCACTCTTCTTGGAGCAAGACGACGACATGTCATCCTACGTCACCAAGACTCAACTATTTGGTGCACACCGAGCTTTGCATCAAGAACAACTTGCTTTGGGCGATCGCATCGACAACCTCGCCACCGATCTACGACAATCTGAGCAACGTACAAGAGACTACTTCGACACATCCATGAGTTCCCTCAAAGAAGATATCCGAACCATGATGGTCCGCTCTTCTACAACTTCGTCCTCGTCAAGACGGAGCCGCTCAAGTCGACACTACGACGACACCATCTCCGGTTCAAGTACACCGACATCGAACACTCTTCGTCGTGCCGCGCGTCAAGATCGTCAAGCTAACCACAATCCTCTACACGACACCGACTCTCAAGAGCATCGACATCGTCACAACCAAGCTGCTTTCGCACAAGCACAAGAACGGCAATGCCAACGACAGCAAGAACAAGAGGAGCGAGCACGACAACATCAAGATGCACAAGACGCCGAGGCGCAACGTCAAGAACGACAACTACGTGAAACTCAAGCACTTGAGGCGCAACGTGCTCTTCAAGACTCAAGTCGTGCCATAGCCAATCGAGGCTGACAAGCTCGACTACATCAAGAAGCACTTCGCGACGAAGCTCAAGAAAGGATTTACCAAGCACGTGTGCATCGTCAAGCCCCTCGTCAAGATCGACAAGCTCCTCGTTAAGATAGACAAGTTTCTCCTCAAGCGAGACAAGAACGTCAAGTCCATCGAGAGCAAGAAGACAATGGACCCCCTCCTCGCCAAGAGCAACATGAGATCGACAACCCTCCTCGCCAAGAGCAACACGAGGAAGACAAACCTCCTCGCCAAGCACAACATGAGATTGTCAATCCTCAACGACATGGGCGTCATCATCCCCGACCCCAACACAATGAAGAGCAACGATATGGCAAGCTAAAGTTCACCATGCCCAAGTTTACCGGAAGCAATGACCCCGAAGAGTACATATCATGGGCATTGAAGGTTGACAAAATCTTCCGCTTGCACAACTACGAAGAAGAGAAGAAGATCGCAATGGCATCCCTCGAATTCCAAGACTACGTCCTCATTTGGTGGGAACAAGTCATTGAGCGCCATGCGGCAAGAGGTGAACCACCCATCACCACTTGGGCACAAATGAAGGATGTCATGAGAGCACGATTCATGCCAAACTACTACAACCGCGACCTCTTCAAGAAACTCCAACAACTCAAGCAAGGAACCAAGAGCGTTGAAGAGTACTACAAGGAAATGGAGATTGCCATGATACGAGCCAATGTCAAAGAAGATGATGAGCAAACTATGGCACGTTTCTTGAATGGACTCAATCACCCTATCAAGAAGATTGCCGACTTCCAACCATACTCGAACCTCACCGAGCTAGTGCATCAAGCTACCAAAGCGGAACGGCAAGTACAAGACGATTTCAAGTATGCCAAGTTCTCATCCAAGTCCTATGGCCTATCCAACAATCAAGCTTCGACGACTCCCACCACGAGCAATGGCGACAAGTCAAGTTACAAGAAAGCTTCGACGAGCTCAAGTCGTCCTCCTACTACAAGCAACTTCAAGCCGAAAGCTTCATCATCATCTACTCCAACCGATGAGACCATCAAGACAAGTTCCATCAAATGTTTCACATGCGGAGGCCGACGCCACAAGTCCTTCGAGTGCACAAACAAGCGCACCATGATCCTCAACGACGACGGCACCTACGACTCCATGAGTGAAGGAGAAGTGGAAGCTCTTGAGCAAGTGGCCATGCACCGACAAGTGAACAATGAAGAAGAAGATGGTCACATCTTTTGTGACGAAGACTCAAGTCCCGCTCTTGTTGTCTCCAAGGTCTTGACTCTTCAACATCAACAAGACGAAGATCAAAGATGCCATATCTTCCACACAAAGGTTGTCATCAATGGACGGTCCGTCAAGGTCATCATCGATGGAGGGAGTTGCCATAACTTGGCAAGTGAAGAACTATGCTCCAAACTCCAATTGGTCAAGATGAAGCACCCGCACCCCTACAAGGTTCAATGGCTAAGCGACACCGGCACCATACAAGTCGAGCAGAGAGTACAAGTCTCTTTCAAGATCGGCGCCTATGAAGACACTTTGGAGTGTGATGTCCTTCCGATGACCGTGTGTCACCTCCTTCTTGGACGGCCATGGCAATTTGACCGAGGTGTCATTCACAATGGGCGTACAAATCACTATAGCTTCAAGATGAAAGGGAAAGAGTTTGTGCTACGTCCTATGTCTCCAAGCCAAGTGCTCGCCGACAAGCAAAACACCCATCGTGGAGAGAATAGTGAGAGAGTGAACCACCAAAAAGAGAGTGAGCGCCACAAGCCCAAATTGAGTGCCTCCACGATGAGCGACAAGAAAAACTTAGTCCTATTTGCCACCAAACGTGAGATGAGAGAAGTGTGTGAGAACCCATCAAGTGTCCTACACTATGTCCTATTGTGCAAGGATGAGGCACCAAAAACTAACAACTCTCACGATCTACCTTTGGTGTTATCTTCTTTATTGCAGGAATTCCAAGATGTTTTCCCCAATGAGCTACCTCCGGGTCTACCTCCACTACGAGGCATTGAGCACCGAATTGATCTCATCCCCGGAACGCCGCTTCCAAACAAAGCGCCCTACCGCGTCAACCCCGAAGAAACCAAAGAAATTCAAAGGCAAGTAAAGCATCTCATAGACCATGGACATGTGCGTGAAAGTTTGAGTCCTTGTGCCGTACCGGTCTTTCTTGTGCCAAAACGAGACGGTAGCTTTCGCATGTGTTCCGATTGTAGACCTATCAATGCTATTACCGTTCGTTATAGGTATCCCATTCCACGCCTTGATGATATGCTTGATGAACTTTGCGGTGCCACTATCTTTTCCAAAATTGATCTTAAAAGTGGTTACTATCAAATCCGCATACAAGAGGGTGACGAATGGAAAACCGCTTTCAAAACAAAGTTTGGTCTATATGAGTGGTTAGTCATGCGTATGGGTTTATCGGAAGCACCCGGTACTTTCATGCGTCTTATGCATTACGTGTTTCGCCCTTACATTAGTGAATTTGTTGTTGTCTACTTTGATGATATCCTTGTGTTTAGCAAATCTCTCAAAGAGCATGTCACCCGCCTTCGCACCGTGCTACAAACTCTTCGAAAAGAGCAACTTTATGCTAATATGGAAAAATGCCTATTTGGTGTTGATAAGCTTGTTTTCTTGGGTTTCGTAGTATCTTCTAAGGGTGTTCATGTTGATGAATCTAAGATCAATGCTATTAAAACTTGGCCCCAACCAACCAATTTGCAACAAGTGCGTAGTTTTCTTGGTTTAGCCGGTTTCTATCGCAGATTTGTGAAGGATTTTAGCACCATTGCTTCACCTTTGCATGCTTTGAGTAAGAAAAATGCACCGTTTGTTTGGGGAACATCTCAAGATATCGCTTTCAATGAGCTTAAGAATTTGCTTACTCATGCTCCCGTGCTTGCATTACCCAACTTTGACAAACCTTTCGAAATTCATTGCGATGCTAGTGGTAATGGCATAGGAGGTGTGTTAACGCAAGGGAAGCGCCCAATTGCTTATTTTAGTGAGAAACTCTCCGGAGCGCAACTCAATTACCCTATCTATACAAAGAGCTATATGCTTTGGTGCGAGTTTGCATGAATGGGAACATTACCTATGCCCTCATGAGTTAATCATCCATACCGACCATGAAACGCTTAAATACCTTAAGGGTCAAACTAAGTTGAACAAGCATCATGCTAAATGGAGTTCATTGAGTCGTTTCCTTATGTCATCAAGTATATTAAAGGTAAGGAAAATGTTGTGGCGGATGCACTTTCCCGTATATGCATGCTTGTTAATCAACTTGAGTTAAATGTCATTGGCTTTGAGCATATAAAAGACTTGTATGAGCATGATCCTACATTTTCTATTCCTTATGCCAAGTGTTTGACGCATACTTCTTGGGATCGATACTACATCAAAGATGGATATCTTATGAGAGCTAACAAACTTTGCATCCCCGAGTCCTCTCTTCGCTTGTTGCTTTTGCAGGAATCTCATGGAGGCAGACTCATGGGACACTTTGGACGCGACAAGACACTTGCTATGCTCTCCAAGAACTACTTTTGGCCCAAGATGTTCCGCGACGTCAATCGCTTCACCAACCGATGCTCTACATGTCGCAAAGCTAAGTCCAAAACTCAATCTCATGGCCTCTATATGCCACTTCCAATTCCATATCACCCATGGGAAGACATTAGCATGGACTTTGTGCTTGGTTTGCCTAGAACTCGAAATGGCAAGGATTCCGTTTTTGTTGTTGTGGACCGATTCTCCAAAATGGCACATTTCATTCCATGCAACAAGATAGACGATGCTTCACATGTTGCAAATTTGTTTTGTAGGGAAATCTTGCGCCTTCATGGAGTGCCAAAGACGATTGTCTCGGACCGCGACGTCAAGTTCTTGAGTTACTTTTGGAAGACATTGTGCGCCAAGCTCGGAATCAAGCTTTTGTTCTCTTCGGCATACCATCCACAAACCGACGGCCAAACGGAGGTGACCAACCGCACGCTCTCCACTCTACTACGCGTGTTGATAAAGAAGAACATCAAGGAGTGGGAGGAGTGCCTACCCATCGCCGAGTACGCCTACAATCGTGCAAGACATTCGACTACCGGCAAGTCCCCCTTCGAGGTCGTCTATGGCTTCAACCCATTGTCTCCATTGGACATTCTACCTCTACCGCTACAAGAGCGCACAAACATGGACGCGAGTGCCCCAGTCAACTTCCTCAAGAAGATGCACAAAGATACAAGAAACACCATCGAGCGCCAAGTACAACGACTCGCGACCAAGCTCAACGTCAACAAGCAACCCATGATGTTCAATTTTGGAGATCTTGTGTGGCTACACCTTCGCAAGGATCGCTTCCCCAAGGAACGCAAGTCCAAGCTACTACCCCGAGCGGATGGACCCTTCAAGGTGCTTGCACGCTACAACAACAACGCATACAAGATCGACATCCCACGCGACAAGTACTCCGTGAGCGACATCTTCAACATCAAAGATCTATCCCCGTACCATGGTGATGAGGATTTCGATCTGAGGTCGGATCTTTCCCAAGGGAGGGGAGATGATGCGGAGCATCCTACGGTCATCCTCATGGACCTACCATTGTCTCATCAAGAGCCAAGAGGACCTATACACGAGCACGAGCTAGAGCTCTCGAGAACGAGGTGACTTCCTTCCTTAGTGATATCACATATGATCCACTCGAGACATGGCTACCATCTAAGTCCAATATGCTATGCATGATTAGGTGTCAAGAGGAGCTTCCCGAGGATGCACGTGAAGACGGACAAGCCGCCAAGTTCACGGATGAAGAGAACCAACGGAAACGGGCAAGTTCACCTTCCAAGCCCCGGACATCCGGCCCCTGGAGCAACCACAGCAGCAGCAGTAGCCCAGACGCCCAAGCCTACAGGGCCCGGACATCCGGCGTCCAGCCCGGACATCCGGCCCCAGCCCGGACATCCGGCGCCACGCTACAGAACATCCAGAAGTTTTGCCCTCCAGCCCGGACATCCGGCCCCCCAGCCTGGACATCCGGCCCCTCCTGAAGCCCCGGACATCCGGCGCGTCGCCCGAACATCCGGCCACCCCTGTCTGCGCACAGTAAGGGCCGAGGCCCGTGTACCCCTTCAACCCCCTAGACTATATATACTCTTTCTCCTCCATCTTTCTAGGGTTAGCATTGGTTTAGCTCATTTGTGAGATAGAGCATTGCTCATCCATTACGGATCTACTCCACGAGAGAGACCGCGGCCCCTCTACGGAGAAGATCCCCTTGGATTCGAGACCTCCTCACGGAGAAGACCCCCATCAAGACCTCCTCACGGAGAAGAACCGGTTACCCTTTGTAGCGTCCTTTGTTGATCGTGGATCTTGTATCTCCTCTCGTGTTTCGAGGATCTAGCACATGTGTGATTGATCTTGTTGGTTGAGTGATTTCTCTCGTGTTTCCCCCTCGTGTTTTCCCCCATTTTCCCCTCGTGTTCATCGCGGGATCCGCTCCTTTCGTGAAAGATCGGCCCCACAGGGTTCCACCCTACATCACTTCATGTAGGTGTTGAAGAAGTAGATGCTCAATGTTGATGTAGATCATTTGGAGCAATCCATTGGAGTGAGTTGCACTTTCAATACCTACACGGGTTAGTCCCACAAGGAACAAACAAGGATATCCATAGACATAGAGTGATGTTCACATAAGATGATGTCCATGAAAGCATTAGGTTACCTTGTCCCTTGTCTTACCAACAAGAGGGTTTGTGACTCCTTGAACTAGTGCAAGATATGGAAGTTGTTTGCACATGTCCTTGCCAAAAGATATGAGTGAAGTATGTTGGCGGAGTCACCCTCAAGAACTCTCTAGTTCTTTTTCTTCGGGATCCACACCATCTTGATGGGAATCCTTGGAGTTGTAGTCGTACTTGATGAAGTGGAACTTGATGTAGTCTTGGGAACCCACTTGACCAAGGCCTTGGGAGCTTCTTCAAATGCATCAATCTCCTCTTGAAGCTTGTCCTTGCCTTTTTATTTGTGGTCTTGTGGTGGAAGATCATCTTGAGCTTGTGTTCCTTGGAAAGAAGTGGGATCATACTTCTCTTGTTGAGGAACAAACTTCGTCTTGGGGTATTGATCTTCTTCCCACTCAACTCCATTGGCATTGAACTTTCGTTCAAAACCAATTCCTTGATTCTTCCGGTGCCTTCCTTGCTTGCGTACAATTTCCTCAAATTGCTTACTTTCGGCAAGGCTCTTGTAAACACCTTTCTCTATAATTCCCTTCAATAAGCTATTTTCTTTCTCAAGAGTAACTTGGCTAAGAGAATCATTAGTGGAATCAAGAGAACTACTAGAAGCAACAATACTGGATTTAGCATGGTTATTGTTACTACTAGTTGAAGAATCTTTCTTACTCTTGTTGCTAGATTTTACTTGTGGCATGTAAGTAGACAAGAGTAAACGCTTGGCAATGTAAGAAGAGCTTTTCTTGCGAGGATCATCATTGATTGCTTTTAAGAACTCATGCTCTTGCTCAAGGTTGAGCTTTTCAAAGCGTAGCTTCTCATGAGTCTTTAAAAGCTCTCGATGGTCTTCCAAGGTAGTTTCATGAGCTAACTTAAGAGTGTTTAGTTCTTTAGTTAGATGCTCAATCTCCTTCTTATCATCGTCATTCGTTTTATCTTGATTAGCATGATTAATAGCAAGTTCATCATAGTTTTCATAACTAGAGTTGTCAACAAGTAAATCATCATCTCCTAGCAAATCATCTTCATCACTATTGAAATCAACATACTCAGGGTGTGTTACCTTTGGACCTTTAGCCATGAAGCATCTTCCAATTCCTTCATTTGGTGAGTCAAATATGTCGTAGGAGTTGGTGGACACAAGTGCTAGGCCGGCAACACCTTCATCTTGAGTATATTCGGAGTCGGAGTGATAACTTCTTTCGGAGTGATGGTCGGAGTCAGAGCCAAATACCCATTCACCAACATGAGCTTGATGTCTTCGTTTTGTGTAGCTCTTTGATGATTTGTCCTTTCTTTCCGAATCCTTGCTTCTCTGAGAGGATCTACGTTAGCGATCATCTCTACTCCTTCTCTCTCTTGGTGGTGATTCTTCTCTTCTACTTCTTCTTTTGGGAGAATCTTCTCTTCTTTTGTAGGGAGCCGTACACTCAATTGTAGCAATTTCGTTCACGACTTGAAGATCTTTTGTCATTGTAGGACCTTGACTTGGAACTTCTCTCCTTGCTTCTACTCTTGTAGAACTTGTTGAAGTTCTTCACCATTAGGCTCAATTCTTCATTGAAGGCTTGTTTCTCACTTGATGATGTGGGAGCATCACATGAGGCTTTGTAAGCACCACTTGACTTGTTGTGGAGCTCTTCGTTATCCTTAAATGACATCTCATGAGCAACAATTCTTCCAATGACTTCTGTTGGCTTGAGATCTTTGTAATTGGGCATCATTTGGATCAATGTGCACACGGTATCATATTTTCCATCCAAGGCTCTTAGGATCTTCTTGATGATGAATCTATCGGTCATCTCTTCACTTCCTAAGCCGACAATCTCATTTGTGATGAGAGCAAGCCTAGAGTGCATTTCAGCGACACCTTCACCATCCTTCATTTTGAACTTGTCAAGTTGACTTTGAAGCACATCCAATTTGGATTCCTTGATGGAGTCAGTACCTTCATGCATATCAATCAAAGTATCCCAAATTTCCTTTGCATTCTCAAGACGGCTGATTTTTTTGAATTCTTCGGGGCACAATCCGTTGAAGAGAATATCACAAGCTTGAGAATTGTATTGCAGCATCTTCAACTCTTTCGCGGCAGCTTCACGGTTCGGTTCTCTCCCATCAAAGAATTCACCTTGCAAGCCAATACACACAATAGCCCAAACGACGGGGTTATGTCCAAGAATATGCATTTTCATCTTATGCTTCCAACTAGCAAAATTTGTACCATCAAAGTAAGGACCTCTACGGTGGTAGTTTCCCTCGCTAGACACCATACTCTCCTAGGTTGTGAAACCAAGGCTATGATCACCAAAAGCTATGGAAATCAAGGCAAATAGAGACCAAAGCTATGATACCACTTGTAGGATCAAAATTATGTCTAGAGGGGGGGGGTGATTAGACTACTTGACCAAATAAAAATCTAGCCTTTTCCCAATTTTAAGTCTTGGCAGATTTTAGCAACTTAGCACTTGTCAAGTAAACAACCTACACATGCAAGTCTAAGAGTATAGCAGCGGAATGTAAAACATTGCACATGAAGGTAAAGGGAGGAGGGAGGGAGCAAACGCAATGTAGACACGGAGATTTTTGGCGTGGTTCCGATAGGTGGTGCTATCGTACATCCACGTTGATGGAGACTTCAACCCACGAAGGGTAATGGTTGCGCGAGTCCACGGAGGGCTCCACCCACGAAGGGTCCACAAAGAAGCAACCTTGTCTATCCCACCATGGCCATCGTCCATGAAGGACTTGCCTCACTAGGGTAGATCTTCATGAAGTAGGCGATCTCCTTGCCCGTACAAACTCCTTGGTTCAACTCCACAATCTTGACGGAGGCTCCCAAGTGACACCTAACCAATCTAGGAGACACCACTCTCCAAAAGGTAATAAATGTGTGTTGATGATGAACTCCTTGCTCTTGTGCTTCAAATGATAGTCTCCCCAATGCTCAACTCTCTCTCATAGATTTGGATTTGGTGGAAAGATGATTTGAGTGGAAAGCAACTTGGAGAAGGCTAGAGATCAAGATTCATATGGTTGGAATGGGATATCTTGACCTCAACACATGAGTAGGTGGTTCTCTCTCACAAAATGTATGATGGAAGTGTAGGCATGTTCTGATGGCTCTCCTCACGAATGAAGAGTGGGTGGAGGGGTATTTATAGCCTCCACACAAAATCTAACCGTTACACACAAATCACCAAACTCGGTGGGACCGAATAATGAAACGCGGTCAGACCGACTTAGTTCAAAATGTGAACATTAGGATTTTCGGTGGGACCGACATGTCAACTCGGCGAGACCGATTTCATTAGGGTTAGGGCATAACGTAATCTCGGTGAGACCGATTACACAAACTCGGTGAGACCGATTTTGGTAATAAGCTAACCAGAGAGTTAGTCAGGCAAACTCGGTGGGACCGATTCGCTCATCTAGGTGAGACCGAACCGTTACGAAGGGGAAACAGATAGTTTGCATTGCGAACTCGGTGGGACCGATCGCTCATTTCGGTTGGACCAAAATGTTACGAAGGGAAACAAAGAGTTTTGCAATCCCATCTCGGTGAGACCGAGATCCCTATCGGTGAGACCGAAATGACTAGGGTTTTGTGGCAGTGGCCATGTCAACTGAACTCGGTGGCGCCGGATAGAAAATTTCGGTGGGGCCGAGTTTGACTTTTGGTTTGGGACATATGTGGATATGAGAAAGTGGTTGAGGGTTTTTGGAGCATATCACTAAGCATTTCGAGCAAGTAACCATTAAGCAACACCTCACCCCCTTTTAATAGTATTGGCTTTTCCTATGGACTCAATGTGATCTTGGATCACTAAAAGTAAAATGTAGAGTCTTGAGCTTTTGAGCTTGAGCCAATCCTTTGTCCTTAGCATTCTGAGGGGTCCACATTTCTAATCCATGCCATGCCAATCATTGAGCTTTCCTGAAATATTTATCTTGAAATAGTATTAGCTCAATAAGCTATATGTTGTTAGGAATTACCAAAACCACCCAGGGATAGTTGCACTTTCAGCTGGCCCAAAGGGTGGCGAAGAGGGCCAAGGCCTCGACGGGTGACAAGCCCGCGGCGGGTACTTCGCGTACGCCAGTGTTGGTGGATAGCAGCTCGGACAACAGCCCCCGACGCAGCCCCTGCTTCAGCCCCCAGTGTGAGTTCATCATTCACTCCTTCACTGATGAACATTGGGGTGTGAATCCTTGATGCTGACCTTGCCGGGTTTGTAGGAGGAGAACGGCAGCAGGAGGAGCCGCCGAGGGCCACCCCCAACACGCCGCCCCCTCGATTACGCCGTGATAGAGGCAAAGGTGTCCCGTCTTTCGGTGAGATGATGAATATCGCTTTGATGGAAGTCGACTTTGACGATCCGACTACGAACGTGCGAGGACGTCGCGCCTTAGCAATCGCTAAACCAACTCCGAGAGGTTATCGACCACGCCGGAGCACGATCAACCTGACCACGAGGGTCTGTTTCCTGCGAGCAAACGAAGAACAGGCAAGAAACTGAGATTGCAATCTGGATATTGCGAATATAAGATGAAAGCTTTATTGATCAAGGTGGGGTTCTGTGACGCCTTTGTCTGGTCGCTGAACACAAACGAAGTACGCGAAGTTGCAGCTATGGCGAACTTTTAATCTAAACAAAACCCAAAGTCTAAACGACGCCCTAAGGGCTGTATATATGGAGGAAAAGGGGGGAATTTCGTGGCCCTTGAGGAAGGGGTCCGAAACCAACCCTATCTCTTGTTTCCCCACACATACGGACTCTAAAAACAGCCTATACTTATGTATTTCGAAATTACATGGGCCTGGCCCAATAATAAGGTGACGCAGCACCTAGAATAGCCTCTGGACGAAAGTTATGAAGTAGCATCTTGTATATTTCGTCCAAGGCTTCATGCACGCATTATGGTGGCTTCAACGTCCTGAAATAATCACTTGTAACTCCGTTCTTGTTCCCCATGCGCATGCCATCATCTCCATGCTTGTTCTTGCTCCAATGTTCATCCTTCTCAAAGCTAGGCCCTTCATTTGTAAGCAAAACAAATGTATCCAATTTAGGCAGCATCATATTCTCATGAACATTAGAATCATTAGCAAGAAACGAAAGTACCTGGTAATTTAATTGGCGTGCGCGAGCTCTAGTAATTGGTCCAGTATGTATAGCAGCAGGGACTGTGGGTGTAATAATTGTATTGATGTCCTCATCATCCTCCCCTTCTTGAAATGAAGTCGTCCTCGACGGAAGCTCATCTTCCTTACCCAAATAAGGCTTCAAATCTGCAATATTAAAAGTGGGACTAACCCCAAAATCTGCAGGCAGCTCAAGTTTATATGCATTATCATTTATTTTCTCTAACACCTTAAAAGGACCATCAGCACGTGGCATTAGCTTTGATTTGCGCAAATCACGAAATCTATCCTTACGCAAATGTAACCAAACAAGATCTCCAGGTGCAAACACAACATGTTTTCTACCCTTATCTCCAGCAAGTTTATATTTAGCAGTCATACGCTCAATGTTTTCCTTAGTTAACTCATGCATTTTTAAGATCAATTCAGCACGTTGTTTAGCATCAAAATTAACCTTCTCCGAAGATGGAAGAGGCAACAAATCAATAGGTGCACGAGGTAGGAAACCATACACAATTTCAAAAGGGCACATCTTAGTAGTAGAATGCAATGAACGATTATAAGCAAACTCAATATGAGGCAAGCAGTCTTCCCACATTTTCTTATTATTCTTCAAAACAGCCCTAAGCATAGTAGACAATGTTCTATTGACTACTTCAGTTTGTCCATCAGTTTGGGGGTGACAAGTAGTACTAAAAAGCAGTTTAGTCCCCAACTTAGCCCATAAACATCTCCAAAAGTGGCTAAGAAATTTAGTATCACGATCTGAAACAATAGTATTTGGCACAACATGCAAGCGAATAATTTCACGAAAGAACAAATCAGCAACATTAACAGCATCATCGCTTTTATGACATGGTATAAAGTGCGCCATTTTCGAGAATCTATCCACGACAACAAATATGCTATCCCTCCCCTTCTTTGTTCGAGGTAAACCTAAAACAAAGTCCATAGATATATCCTCCCAAGGAACACTAGGTACAGGCAAAGGCATATATAAACCATGAGGATTGAGTCGTGACTTAGCTTTTTGACATGTAGTGCAGCGAGTAACAAAACGCTCAACATCCCGTCTCATCTTTGGCCAAAAGAAATGTGTAGCAAGTACGTCCTCCGTCTTCTTCACGCCAAAGTGTCCCATTAATCCTCCTCCATGCGCCTCCTGCAACAACAAAATACGAAGAGAGCTAGCTGGAATGCATAGCTTGTTAGCACGGAACACAAATCCATCATTAACGACAAACTTGTTCCAGGTTCTTCCTTCTTTACAATTCTGCAATACATCTTTAAAATCAGCATCATGCACATATTGATCTTTGATGGTCTCCAAACCAAATATTTTGAAGTCAAGTTGTGAAAGCATAGTATAGCGACGAGACAATGCATCAGCAATAACATTTTCTTTACCCTTCTTGTGTTTAATGACATAAGGGAAAGTTTCAATGAATTCAACCCATTTAGCATGTCTACGATTCAGTTTAGCTTGACTTTTAATATGTTTCAAAGATTCATGATCAGAATGTATAACAAATTCTTTGGGCCATAAATAATGTTGCCATCTTGTAATAACACACCTCCTAATCCAATGCCACTAGCATCACATTCAAGCTCAAAAGTCTTATTAAAATCAGGAAGTTGGAGTAAAGGAGCATGTGTCAACTTATCTTTCAATACCGTGAAGGCTTCTTCCTGTGCGGTACCCCAAACAAAAGGCACATCCTTCTTTGTAAGCTCGTTGAGAGGTGCAGCAATGGTGCTAAAATCTCTCACAAAACGCCTATAGAAACCAGCGAGTCCAAGAAAACTCCGCACTTGTGTGACCGTTTTGGGCTGCGGCCAACTCTCAATAGCTTCAATCTTGGCTTTATCAACTTCAATTCCCTGTGGAGTAACAACATAGCCAAGAAAAGATACTCGGTCGGTGCAAAAGGTGCACTTCCCAAGGTTACCAAACAAACGTGCATCACGTAGAGCAATAAAAACAGCACGTAAATGTTCCAAATGTTCTTCCAAAGATTTGCTATAAATCAGTATATCATCAAAATAGACCACCACAAATCGTCCAATGAAAACACGTAAAACTTCGTTCATTAGTCTCATGAAAGTACTAGGTGCATTAGTTAACCCAAAAGGCATGACTAACCACTCATATAAACCAAACTTAGTTTTAAATGCAGTTTTCCATTCATCTCCCAATTTCATACGAATTTGATGGTATCCAGTACGCAAATCAACTTTGGAGAATATTGTAGAGCCACTCAATTCATCAAGCATATCATCGAGCCTAGGAATAGGATGACGATAACGAATAGTAATATTATTAATGCCTCTACAATCAACACACATACGCGACGTACCATCCTTTTTAGGCACGAGTATAATAGGAACAGCACAAGGACTAAGAGATTCGCGTATATAACCTTTGTCGAGCAGCCCCTGTACTTGACGCATAATCTCCTTCGTCTCCTCTGGATTGGTACGGTATGGTGCACGGTTGGGTAGCGATGCACCGGGAATTAAGTCAATTTGATGCTCAATCCCTCGAATAGGTGGTAATCCCGGTGGCACGTCTTGTGGGAAGACGTCAGCGAACTCCTGCAAAATGTAAGTGACAGCAGGGGGCAAAGAGGAAGGCACGTCCTCGAATGAAAATAATGCCTCTTTGCACACAAAAGCATAGCAAACAGATTTGCTGAAATCTAGTTCATCAATATCAGATTTTGTGGCAAGTAAACATGCACTTTTCAATTTAATTTCAGAAACAACACTAGATGGTTTATTATTAGGTTTCATTTGTTGCTCAAATTCCTTTGCCACAATCTGATTTTCACTCTTATTTTTCTCCTGTTTTGCTTTATTAGCTCTATTAATGTCATCTTTCAAAATGGAATCAGGAGTCATAGGAAGCAAAGTAATATTTTTATCCTTATGAACAAGAGTATACTGATTGTTTCTACCATGGTGTACAGAATTTGTATCAAATTGCCATGGTCTACCTAGTAATAAGGAACATGCTTGCATGGGTACCACATCACAATCAACATAATCAGCATATGTAGAGATACTAAAATGCACACGAACAGTACGTGTTACCTTAACCTTGCCGCTGTTGTTGAACCATTGGATGTAGTAAGGATGTGGATGTGGTCTTGTGGTGAGAGATAGCTTCTCCACCATCTCCATGCTAGCCAAGTTGTTACAGCTCCCTCCATCTATGATGACGCGAACAGAACGTTCCTTCACAACTCCCTTTGTATGGAACAAATTATGCCTCTGATTTTGCTCTGCTTGTGTGACCTGCACACTCAAAACACGTTGAGCAACTAAACATTCATACCTGTCAGCGTCTTCAGGAGCCATGTATTGCGGCTCATTTTCAGAATCATCTCCACCATGTTCTTCACGTGTAATAAGAGCCAAAGTCTCCTCATCATAGTCACTAGCGGACTCATACCCACCATCCTCAGTAGCAATCATGACACGCTGAGATTTGCATTCCCTCGCAAAATGTCCTCTTCCCTTACAACGACGACAAATAATATCACTTGTGTGCCCTGTCGATGCCATGGAAGAAGAAGAGCTCTGCACAGGCCCGGCAGGTGTGCTCTTGGCAGAGAGTGGTGGTTGTGCCTGCTTTCTTGTATCACGGCTGGAGGTGGCACCTGATGGAGGTGATGGTGAAGTGGAAGTAGAAGATGCACGCGGTGTCCATGATGAAGGTCGACCTGCAGAAAAGTTAGTTCGCGCCAATGGCTGTCGATCCTGCACTTCACGTTCAGCTTTACAAGCAAGATGGAATAAACGAGTGATATTATTATAATCCTTATACTCTAGAATGGTCTGAATCTCTTTATTTAATCCACCCATAAAACGTGCAAGCATAGCTTCATTCTCCTCAACAATACCACATCCAATCATGCCAGTTTGTAATTCCTGATAATATTCTTCTACAGAATTTTTTCCTTGTCTTAAACGCTGCAATTTTTGAAGTAATTCACGTTGATAATATGGTGGAACCCAACGAGTACGCATAGCAGTTTTCAAAGCAGCCCAAGTAGCTGGAACAGGATATAATCTACAATGTTCAGACCACCAAACACATGCAAAGCTAGTGAAAGCACAAACAGCAGCAGGAACACGTCTCTCCTCAGGATATTGTAAACATGTAAATCGTTGTTCAGTTTCTAACTCCCAAGTAAGATATATATCAGGAACATATCTACCCTCAAATGGTGGAATATTCAATTTCAGTTTAGGGAGATGGTCATGATCTCGTACCTGAGGTGGTGGTGCCGGCCTACCGTTGCGAATATATACCTGAGGTCGACCTGCTGGTGGTGGTGCTGGTGGCTGCACGTAGTTCTGATTTTGATCAACCTCATCCTCATAATCGCCCGCATAATTGATAGAGGCAAAGGTGTCCCGTCTTTCGATGAGATGATGGATATCGCTTTGGTGGAAGTCGACTTTGACGATCCGACTACGAACGTGTGAGGACGTCGCGCCTTAGCAATCGCTAAACCAACTCCGAGAGGTTATCGACCACGCCGGAGCACGATCAACCTGACCACGAGGGTCTGTTTCCTGCGAGCAAACGAAGAACAAGCAAGAAACTGAGATTGCAATCTGGATATTGCGAATATAAGATGAAAGCTTTATTGATCAAGGTGGAGTTCTGTGACGCCTTTGTCTGGTCGCTGAACACAAACGAAGTACGCGAAGTTGCAGCTATGGCGAACTTTTAATCTAAACAAAACCCAAAGTCTAAACGACGCCCTAAGGGCTGTATATATGGAGGAAGAGGGGGGAATTTCGTGGCCCTTGAGGAAGGGGTCCGAAACCAACCCTATCTCTTGTTTCCCCACACATACGGACTCTAAAAACAGCCTATACTTATGTATTTCGAAATTACATGGGCCTGGCCCAATAATAAGGTGACGCAGCACCTAGAATAGCCTCTGGACGAAAGTTATGAAGTAGCATCTTGTATATTTCGTCCAAGGCTTCATGCACGCATTATTGTGGCTTCAACGTCTTGAAATCATCACTTGTAACTCCGTTCTTGTTCCCCATGCGCATGCCATCATCTCCATGCTTGTTCTTGCTCCAATGTTCATCCTTCTCAAAGCTAGGCCCTTCATTTGTAAGCAAAACAAATGTATCCAATTTAGGCAGCATCATATTCTCATGAACATTAGAATCATTACCAAGAAACGAAAGTACCTGGTAATTTAATTGGCGTGCGCGAGCTCTAGTAATTGGTCCAGTATGTATAGCAGCAGGGGCTGTGGGTGTAACAATGGTATTGATGTCCTCATCATCCTCCCCTTCTTGAAATGAAGTCGTCCTCGACGGAAGCTCATCTTCCTCACCCAAATAAGGCTTCAAATCTGCAATGTTAAAAGTGGGACTAACCCCAAAATCTGCAGGCAGCTCAAGTTTATATGCATTATCATTTATTTTCTCTAACACCTTAAAGGGACCATCAGCCCGTGGCATGAGCTTTGATTTGCGCAAATCAGGAAATCTATCCTTACGCAAATGTAACCAAACAAGATCTCCAGGTGCAAACACAACATGTTTTCTACCCTTATCTCCAGCAAGTTTATATTTGGCATTCATACGCTCAATGTTTTCCTTAGTTAACTCATGCATTTCTAAAATCAATTCAGCACGTTGTTTAGCATCAAAATTAACCTTCTCCGAAGATGGAAGAGGCAACAAATCAATAGGTGCACGAGGTAGGAAACCATACACAACTTCAAAAGGGCACATCTTAGTAGTAGAATGCAATGAACGATTATAAGCAAATTCAATATGAGGCAAGCATTCTTCCCACATTCTTCCTTCTTTGCAATTCTGCATTACATCTCTAAAATCAGCATCATGCACATATTGATCTTTGATGCTCTCCAAACCAAATATTTTGAAGTCAAGTTGTGAAAGCATAGTATAGCGACGAGACAATGCATCAGCAATAACATTTTCTTTTCCCTTCTTGTGTTTAATGACATAAGGGAAAGTCTCAATGAATTCAACCCATTTAGCATGTCTACGATTCAGTTTAGCTTGACTTTTAATATGTTTCAAAGATTCATGATCAGAATGTATAACAAATTCTTTGGGCCATAAATAATGTTGCCATGTTTCTAAAGTCCGAACAAGAGCATATAGTTCTTTATCATAAGTAGAATAATTCAGACTAGGCCCACTCAATTTTTCAGAAAAATATGCAACAGGTTTGCCATCTTGTAATAACACACCTCCTAATCCAATGCCACTAGCATCACATTCAAGCTCAAAAGTCTTATTAAAATCAGGAAGTTGGAGTAAAGGAGCATGTGTCAACTTATCTTTCAATACCGTGAAGGCTTCTTCCTGTGCGGTACCCCAAACAAAAGGCACATCCTTCTTTGTAAGCTCGTTGAGAGGTGCAGCAATGGTGCTAAAATCTCTCACAAAACGCCTATAGAAACCAGCGAGTCCAAGAAAACTCCGCACTTGTGTGACCGTTTTGGGCTGCGGCCAACTCTCAATAGCTTCAATCTTGGCTTTATCAACTTCAATTCCCTGTGGAGTAACAACATAGCCAAGAAAAGATACTCGGTCGGTGCAAAAGGTGCACTTCCCAAGGTTACCAAACAAACGTGCATCACGTAGAGCAATAAAACAGCACGTAAATGTTCCAAATGTTCTTCCAAAGATTTGCTATAAATCAGTATATCATCAAAATAGACCACCACAAATCGTCCAATGAAAACACGTAAAACTTCGTTCATTAGTCTCATGAAAGTACTAGGTGCATTAGTTAACCCAAAAGGCATGACTAACCACTCATATAAACCAAACTTAGTTTTAAATGCAGTTTTCCATTCATCTCCCAATTTCATACGAATTTGATGGTATCCACTACGCAAATCAACTTTGGAGAATATTGTAGAGCCACTCAATTCATCAAGCATATCATCGAGCCTAGGAATAGGATGACGATAACGAATAGTAATATTATTAATGCCTCTACAATCAACACACATACGCGACGTACCATCCTTTTTAGGCACGAGTATAATAGGAACAGCACAAGGACTAAGAGATTCGCGTATATAACCTTTGTCGAGCAGCTCCTGTACTTGACGCATAATCTCCTTCGTCTCCTCTGGATTGGTACGGTATGGTGCACGGTTGGGTAGCGATGCACCGGGAATTAAGTCAATTTGATGCTCAATCCCTCGAATAGGTGGTAATCCCGGTGGCACGTCTTGTGGGAAGACGTCAGCGAACTCCTGCAAAATGTGAGTGACAACAGGGGGCAAAGAGGAAGGCACGTCCTCGAATGAAAATAATGCCTCTTTGCACACAAAAGCATAGCAAACAGATTTGCTGAAATCTAGTTCATCAATATCAGATTTTGTGGGAAGTAAACATGCACTTTTCAATTTAATTTCAGAAACAACACTAGATGGTTTATTATTAGGTTTCATTTGTTGCTCAAATTCCTTTGCCACAATCTGATTTTCACTCTTATTTTTCTCCTGTTTTGCTTTATTAGCTCTATTAATGTCATCTTTCAAAATGGAATCAGGAGTCATAGGAAGCAAAGTAATATTTTTATCCTTATGAACAAGAGTATACTGATTGTTTCTACCATGGTGTACAGAATTTTTATCAAATTGCCATGGTCTACCTAGTAATAAGGAACATGCTTGCATGGGTACCACATCACAATCAACATAATCAGCATATGTAGAGATACTAAAATGCACACGAACAGTACGTGTTACCTTAACCTTGCCGCTGTTGTTGAACCATTGGATGTAGTAAGGATGTGGATGTGGTCTTGTGGTGAGAGATAGCTTCTCCACCATCTCCATGCTAGCCAAGTTGTTACAGCTCCCTCCATCTATGATGACGCGAACAGAACGTTCCTTCACAACTCCCTTTGTATGGAACAAATTATGCCTCTGATTTTGCTCTGCTTGTGTGACCTGCACACTCAAAACACGTTGAGCAACTAAACATTCATACCTGTCAGCGTCTTCAAGAGCCATGTATTGCGTCTCATTTTCAGAATCATCTCCACCATGTTCTTCACGTGTAATAAGAGCCAAAGTCTCCTCATCATAGTCACTAGCGGACTCATACCCACCATCCTCAGTAGCAATCATGACACGCTGAGATTTGCATTCTCTCGCAAAATGTCCTCTTCCCTTACAACGACGACAAATAATATCACTTGTGTGCCCTGTCGATGCCATGGAAGAAGAAGAGCTCTGCACAGGCCCGGCAGGTGTGCTCTTGGCAGAGAGTGGTGGTTGTGCCTGCTTTCTTGTATCACGGCTGGAGGTGGCACCTGGTGGAGGTGATGGTGAAGTGGAAGTAGAAGATGCACGCGGTGTCCATGATGAAGGTCGACCTGCAGAAAAGTTAGTTCGCGCCAATGGCTGTCGATCCTGCACTTCACGTTCAGCTTTACAAGCAAGATGGAATAAACGAGTGATATTATTATAATCCTTATACTCTAGAATGGTCTGAATCTCTTTATTTAATCCACCCATAAAACGTGCAAGCATAGCTTCATTCTCCTCAACAATACCACATCTAATCATGCCAGTTTGTAATTCCTGATAATATTCTTCTACCGAATTTTTTCCTTGTCTTAAACGCTGCAATTTTTGAAGTAATTCACGTTGATAATATGGTGGAACCCAACGAGTACGCATAGCAGTTTTCAAAGCAGCCCAAGTAGCTGGAACAGGATATAATCTACAATGTTCAGACCACCAAACACATGCAAAGCTAGTGAAAGCACAAACAGCAGCAGGAACACGTCTCTCCTCAGGATATGCAAAGGCTCAGATTGGTTCGGATATGATGAACTAACCCTAATTTTTTTTTGTGGCTTTTTCGTGGACTGTAGGTATGAAGAACAGACTCGATCTAAACTACGAAAAACTGTAAAATCTCACCGAGCAACCTGGAAATCTGATACCACTTGATAGAGGCAAAGGTGTCCCGTCTTTCGGTGAGATGATGAATATCGCTTTGATGGAAGTCGACTTTGACGATCCGACTACGAACGTGCGAGGACGTCGCGCCTTAGCAATCGCTAAACCAACTCCGAGAGGTTATCGACCATGCCGGAGCACGATCAACCTGACCACGAGGGTCTGTTTCCTGCGAGCAAACGAAG
Organism: Triticum aestivum; assembly: GCF_018294505.1. Taxonomy (NCBI): domain Eukaryota; kingdom Viridiplantae; phylum Streptophyta; class Magnoliopsida; order Poales; family Poaceae; genus Triticum; species Triticum aestivum. The sequence continues at coordinate 188,578,997 of NC_057808.1, forward strand.
AACAGGCAAGAAACTGAGATTGCAATCTGGATATTGCGAATATAAGATGAAAGCTTTATTGATCAAGGTGGGGTTCTGTGACGCCTTTGTCTGGTCGCTGAACACAAACGAAGTACGCGAAGTTGCAGCTATGGCGAACTTTTAATCTAAACAATACCCCAAAGTCTAAACGACGCCCTAAGGGCTGTATATATGGAGGAAGAGGGGGGGGGGAATTTCGTGGCCCTTGAGGAAGGGGTCCGAAACCAACCCTATCTCTTGTTTCCCCACACATACGGACTCTAAAAACAGCCTATACTTATGTATTTCGAAATTACATGGGCCTGGCCCAATAATAAGGTGACGCAGCACCTAGAATAGCCTCTGGACGAAAGTTATGAAGTAGCATCTTGTATATTTCGTCCAAGGCTTCATGCACGCATTATGGTGGCTTCAACGTCCTGAAATCATCACTTGTAACTCCGTTCTTGTTCCCCATGCGCATGCCATCATCTCCATGCTTGTTCTTGCTCCAATGTTCATCCTTCTCAAAGCTAGGCCCTTCATTTGTAAGCAAAACAAATGTATCCAATTTAGGCAGCATCATATTCTCATGAACATTAGAATCATTAGCAAGAAACGAAAGTACCTGGTAATTTAATTGGCGTGCGCGAGCTCTAGTAATTGGTCCAGTATGTATAGCAGCAGGGCCTGTGGGTGTAATAATTGTATTGATGTCCTCATCACGCCGCCCCGAGGGGCGTCCCCGGCAAGGGCATCCACCACCGGGACCACAGATATGGAGGAGGAGGAGGCGAACTTGGGTGCCGGTGGTTCTGCCCCGGCAACGAATGCTGGCGGGGAGGGCGCCACCTCTTCTCTGTCCGGCGTGGGTAAGTTGTTTCCTTCCCTTCCCTGTTCTTTCTCCTTTTTTTGAACCTTGACCGTGGCCCCGGCTCATTCCTCTTCTTGGTATCCAGACCCTTCCTCGGCGGACCGGGAGGACATTGACACCATCATCGAGGAGGTCGCCAGGGACGCCGAGGCCGAGGCTGACAAGATCGCCACCGAGGAGGCCGCCAAGACAGCCACTTAGGGTGCCGCCAAGGGGCCTGCCGGGAGGGGGTGGTTGACGACCAACCTTCCTCCTCTGCTGCCTCCGGCTCGGGCAAGTACTTGAAGGTGGCCGACGACCTGTTCGTCCACCTCCTAGGGATGGCGAGCACCAGGGCGCCAACTGAAGGGGAGGTGTTCGACGATGAGGTGCTCGCCGCCGCCGGGCTTGAGGTTGTTGACGAACCGAGCGCCGGTGGCGGCGGTTCCCAAGAGGAGCAGCTCCTTCGGGCCATGAGCGTCAACTTCGAAAAGCTCCAGGCGTTCCACCGTGCCCGCCTGGACAAGGCAAAATCCAGGATGGCGGCGGCGGACAAGGCGGAGGCAGATCTTGAGGAGCGCTTCGCCGAGACGCAGGCCTGGTTCTGCAAGGCCCACGAAGAACTGAAGGTCGCCGAGGATTTGCTGGCCGAGCGCAAACAGGAGCACATCCTGAAGCAGGCGGACGTCAAGAAGGCCCAGGAGGCGGCGAAGGAACTGGCCGCCAAGGACGAGGCCGCTGATAGAGGCGAGGGTGTCCCGATCTTTCGATGAGATGATAACTATCGATTTGGTGGAGTCGACTTTGACGATCCGACTACAAACGTGCACGACGTTGCGCCTTAGCAATCGCTAAACCAATCTCCTGAGGTTACTGACGATGCCGGAAGCACGATCAGCCTGACCACGAAGGTCTATTCCTGCAAGCAATCGAAGAACGAGCAAGAATATGATAAAGCAATCTGAATATTGCGAATATATATGAAGTATTGATAATGGTGGGGATCCGTAAGCGGTCTTGGTCTGGTCGTTGGACACGAACGAAGTACACGAAGTTGCAATGGCTAACTTTTAACTAAACAAATCCCAAGGAAAAAGCTACTAGATGGATCTACTTATATAGGAACAAGGGGTGGCGGCCAAGGAGGTGGGAGGACGTCCCAAGGCAGCCTAAAACCAACCCTAGGTCGTACAAGGCACATGGGCCCAAGTGGAGGTGATGCAACACCTTTGGACTTGTAGTTTGACTCGGATTCTGGTGCAACGTCAGATTGTTTCGACCATAACTCAATGCTCCGGACGAATTTAAAGGTGAATCCAATTGTGTTGGAAAGAGCACGAAATCTAGTTTCCAACAAAAAAAGAATCACCCAATTCGGAGTCCGTATGAAAAAGTTGTTGGCGTTTTGAGTCAGGTATGTCTGTGCAGTCCGAATCTGAATCCAGAACGTGAGAGACTTGGACTCTATCTTCTCTTGGCCCAAAAGTGACGTGAGAGGACTTTTTGAACAGAACCTGAACTTCTCCTTTTGCCTTATCTTCATATGTGGATTGTACAAATGTCCCATACACCTGCAATTAGACAAAACACAAAAGTGTGTGAAGTATGTTTGTTCTGGATAACATAAATAGATTATTGAATAGTTTGCACTAGAAATCACCTGACAAATATGCATGTATGCAATATTTTTGGTCGTATCCAAGGTATTCATGTCCTCATCATCCTCCCCTTCTTGAAAACAAAGCCGTCCTCGGCGTTGCTTAATCTGAAATGTGGCTAACAAAAGAGACAAGGTGTACATGTTGTATATGTATATGTCATCCATTTTTACTTCCCGTGGATTTTGCACATATGACACATGTATACATGAGTAACTTTCATAGTTAATAAAATATAAAGCCAAAATATTATCACAAGAAGTAGAAGGCATGAAAGTATTGCAACTCAGTTTGCACATATAAGTGAAGCTCTTATTCATATGAAAAGATTGACAATATTCATCATTAAACCATCCCAACATTGATGAACCATCACCAAGATTAGAGGTCATATCAAAATGATTAAACATTGGCACAATTATTTTCAAACATATTTGATCCAAATCTGATTTATTCCCTGATTCACTTGATTCTTTTGCATCGATAGTTAATTCAATGGGCTCACTCAAAATTGTTTGATCACATGGCAAAGTCAAACCATCAACATAGTCCTCTAAGGTAGCTGGTGTGATCAAAGTAGTGGGTAGCTCACCGCATGGTGCACTTAAATTGACAAGACATTCATCATACTCATGTGGAAGTGGAAGATTAGTACCTTTGTCATTACCTCTTATGATCAACTCAGATGAGGTAGGCACTCTCGGTGATGATGTGTCACATGGTGGAGGTGATGTAGTCCTCACAACAACGGATGTGGTTGTCACAGTATGCTTAGTAGTTGAAGGGACAACCGTATCAACTCTTGGAATGTGCATCTCGCGCTTGTTCTCCTTGTGCGCAACACGTCGTTTTATTTCCTGTTCAGCTTTGCAAGCAAGATGAAACAAATGGTCCATAGGATAACACTCTTCATGTATTAGTATCTCCTGAATGTCACGATTTAATCCTCCCCAAAATCTATCCATAAAATCTTCTTCACTTTCTTCTAAAGAGGAATGCAGCAAGGTAGTTTGTAAAGTATCATAATATTTCGTTACGGTGTCACTACCTTGTTTTAAATGTTGCAACTTTGTAATCATGTCACGAGTATAATAAGCGGGAACGAATGTATGTCGCATGGCAAGTTTCAAATCATCCCAAGTAGTAGGTATATCATTAGGGTGTAACCGACAATATTCACTCCACCAAACTACAGCATAACCAGTGAAAGAACCAACCGCAACCTTAACTTTTTTACGTACATCAAAATTATTGGAAGCAAATATATTATTTAGGTCAAACACCCATTCAATATATAAAGCAGGTCTAAAACGGCCATTAAATGGTGGTATAGAAACATTAACCTGATCATGTGCATTTGGATGTTTGTGCACCTCTCGTGACGGTTGTGGTATTTGCATAGGTGATGGCACATCTCCCACGATCGACAAACCCCATGAATTGACTCTAGATCCTGTCATGATTAGTAGAAACAAGAAACAAAATTCAAGAATAATGTTCCTATGAACTACTAGGATGTGGTGGTAAAGCGCTCACAGTAAAGCAAATATCAATATCTTACAAGTTCTTACCAAGCAGCAGGTGGTGACAGGCAACCAGCGGTGTCAAATAACTCTGAAGATTGTGTAAAGCGATTGCCAGGGGAACGTACGTATACACGATGCAGAAATATGTGGAGCTGGGTTGGCTATATATGGTAGCAAAATATTAGCAATAATCAATTCAGAGATGCAATGTTGAATAAACGCTCAACGACGGTACTGTGCTGGTCCTAGGCTAGACCGGACTAGAGACGCGAGCCTAGAACACTAATGAGGTCACGGCGTAGCACAACTAGCATCAATGAAGGATACTAAGTAGCTCTGGACAGCAAGATATAAGTGAAGATCACAACGGCAGTAAAGATAATGATGAAAAACAACTGCCAAGCAGGATATACAACAACTCTCTCCAACTTTCCTCTTGAAAAGTTTGTGCCAATTTTCTGATAATTTTTTTTTCAAAGAATGCTACTAACTCAAGCTTTCCAATGCAAAAAGAATCACTCAATTCCGAGTTGATATGAGGAGTGAAAGAATTCTGAAACTGGCTTGAAAAACTGGAATAAGCTGTGTCCGCGAACTTCGGAGGGCAAAAAGACCTATTTAGAAGACGATTTTGAGGTGTCATATATTGAACTAGTCTCTGCAACTATTTAGATGCGGCTCGTCGCTAGCTCTCATTTGAGTACTCGCGGAGTCAAAACGGACTTCGTATGAGGAAGTTATGCCTGTTTTACAAAACAGTGCACAAAACAGATTCCAATCCGAATTCAACTACGAGATCGAGTCTAGATAGATCCGAATTTTGTTTTTTTTTTCTTCTCTCTTTTTTTTTTCCCTCACACTTTTTTTTCTTTCTCTTTTTTTTCTGACTTCTTTTTCTTTCTTTTCTCTCTCTTTTTTTTCTCTGTCTTTTTTCTCTCCCTCTTTCCAAGACAAACTAGATAAGATGCAGATTGGATCAAGCGAAGATGTGAACGACCTCAACTATGATTGTGACAATGAACTATGGGTAGCACGTGGTGGAATTTGATAGATGGTGTGGTGGACAGCAGAAGGGATAACGATGCAGCGGCGACGTGACTAATGTGAACAGAACTCGAAACTCTAAACGAACTAGACCCTAAGACCAGCAACTCGACACGACGATGCAACCGATAATTCAATAATGCAAACAATGAATAGAAAATTGCAAAGGCTCAGACTGGCTTGGACAAAAGGATGAATAGATCTAACTTTTTGTGGCTTTTTCTTGGACAATAGGTAAGAAAATAAATCCAATCTAGGGGAAACTGAAAATTCTCACCGAGCAACCTGGCTCTGATACCACTTGATAGAGGCGAGGGTGTCCCGATCTTTCGATGAGATGATAACTATCGATTTGGTGGAGTCGACTTTGACGATCCGACTACAAACGTGCACGACGTTGCGCCTTAACCAATCTCCTGAGGTTACTGACGATGCCGGAAGCACGATCAGCCTGACCACGAAGGTCTATTCCTGCAAGCAATCGAAGAACGAGCAAGAATATGATAAAGCAATCTGAATATTGCGAATATATATGAAGTATTGATAATGGTGGGGATCCGTAAGCGGTCTTGGTCTGGTCGTTGGACACGAACGAAGTACACGAAGTTGCAATGGCTAACTTTTAACTAAACAAATCCCAAGGAAAAAGCTACTAGATGGATCTACTTATATAGGAACAAGGGGTGGCGGCCAAGGAGGTGGGAGGACGTCCCAAGGCAGCCTAAAACCAACCCTAGGTCGTACAAGGCACATGGGCCCAAGTGGAGGTGATGCAACACCTTTGGACTTGTAGTTTGACTCGGATTCTGGTGCAACGTCAGATTGTTTCGACCATAACTCAATGCTCCGGACGAATTTAAAGGTGAATCCAATTGTGTTGGAAAGAGCACGAAATCTAGTTTCCAACAAAAAAAGAATCACCCAATTCGGAGTCCGTATGAAAAAGTTGTTGGCGTTTTGAGTCAGGTATGTCTGTGCAGTCCGAATCTGAATCCAGAACGTGAGAGACTTGGACTCTATCTTCTCTTGGCCCAAAAGTGACGTGAGAGGACTTTTTGAACAGAACCTGAACTTCTCCTTTTGCCTTATCTTCATATGTGGATTGTACAAATGTCCCATACACCTGCAATTAGACAAAACACAAAAGTGTGTGAAGTATTTTTGTTCTGGATAACATAAATAGATTATTGAATAGTTTGCACTAGAAATCACCTGACAAATATGCATGTATGCAATATTTTTGGTCGTATCCAAGGTATTCATGTCCTCATCAGCCGCTCGGCACCAGCACCAGGCTCAGCTGAACTCCCAGGAGGAGGACCTTGCCGCCCGTGAGGAGGCGCTCGCCGCCACACTTCGCGACAAGGATGAGGAGGTCGAGAAGCTCGTCACGCAGCAGACCCAGGAGCTGGAGTAGAGGCACAAGGAGGCACTCAATGCTCATGCCCTGGTCCACGCCGACAAGGTGAAAGAGCTGGAGGTGGAGCGGGATGGGCTGAAGAAACAGGTCTTGGAGCTGACGGAGGAGAGAAACATGGTCAACGGCGCTTTGGCGGAGGCGCAGGCCACAGTCCTCGGCAAGGCCGAGCTACTCTCCAAGGCCAACGACTCCATCAATGACCTGAAGCTGAAGCTGGAGGGCTTGGAGGGGAAGCTTTCAGAGGCCGGGGCTCACGAGGAGACCCTGAACAAGGACCTGGAGGAGGAGAAACGGCTGTAGAGGGACGGCGCCGCCGAGTACGAGGAGTACGCGAAGGGCGTGAACCTCTGGATCAGCCGCCTCGTCGCTGTCGCAGGGAAACTCACCGCCCAGCTAGCCGTCATGGGCATGCCGGACGTCAAGTTCTCCGAGGACAGGAACACAAGCCCCAACGTCAGGCTGACGTTGTTCTTCGAGCGCATCCTCGACGCCCTGGAGCAGCTCCGCTCCAACCAGGCGGCTTATCTAGCCAACGAGGCCCGGAGGCTCTACCGGGGCGCCCTGACCAAGGTGCTCACCAAGGTGGCGTTCTAGAACCCCACCGTCAACTTTGCCGACGCGTTGGAGAGCTTGCCGGAGGAGACGAACCTCACAATGCTCAAGGTGCATATCAAGCCCATCATCGACTGCGTCGACGGAGTCGAGAGGGTGGAGGGCCAGCGCCGGGACTAGGCACCCCGTTTCTCGTCGCCGCTGCGAGTTCAAGACCAAGACAATTTTATCTTAAGTTAGAACCGCAGCGATTATTTGATGTAATATAACTTTGCAGTACTTTAAGATCAAGCACACGATCTACCCGTTAGATCCTTCTTTGTATGTTTGCACCCTACGTTTAGTCGGATAAGGCTGCCGGCGCGTAAACCCATGCCGGGGTGCTTTGAGGACGGATCCTTAGCAGCCTGCCGGGGGGCGCTTGCTGCCGGGCAAGCCACCTCGCCGCCCCCAACACGATCGCTTGAACTATCGAGCGGACTCAAAACAGAACAAGAGCGCTGCTGGTAGCGGGTAGGCCACCTTGCCGTTCTCAGCGCGGCCGCTTGAACCATCGAGCGGGCTCGAAACAGAGCAAGGGTGTTGCCAATAGAGGAAGGGTCCCATTACCTGCAGGTTTCCCATACAAGGAACGAGATCTTTCGAGGAAGACAGACCCATAAAAATGAAATTACTCAAAATTTTGCGTGGCTTAACTTTTCATGGCCACGCGGATGGCTGTCGCGGCTGCGGACGACGCCAGAGGGCGGCTGATAGACGTCGCCTTCTCCTCTCGAGCCATCCCTATGAAGAAGTCGATGCGCTGACCTTCAAACCAGATTTTCACAGCTTGCGCCCCCTACCTGGCGCGCCAAAGATGTCGGTGGAAACGACACCTATGGGATCACGGGGAATCCCTTCTACGGTCGGCGGGCGCGGGGCTGTGGAAAGAGCGGGTTTAAGGGATCAACACGAGAGATTTATCCAGGTTCGGGCCGCAAGTGATGCGTAACACCCTACTCCTGCTAGCTTGGGTTTATCTGGTGTTCTTGGACTAGCTACAAAGCGTGCCCGGTCTAAAAACTCTGAATCCTCTCTTAGTATGCCGCGGACCTCCTTTTATAGTCAAAAGGGGCTGCCACAATGGCACACAGGAGGTGGAAAGTTGTACAGTGGTCGAGTTTATCGCCTGACATCATAGGACAAACGCATTAAATGTGCTACTTAGGTGTCCTCTTGCTTTATCTCGGGCGGTAACGAAGCCCGTCCTGTCCTTTGCCGCTTCGCCTCGCTCCGACGCGCGTCCAGGCTGACTAGGCGCACAGCGCCACGCTGGCTGGCTGGATGCTGAGTTGGAGCGGTGGTAGAGTCTTCACGAAGATCTGCATGCCACCACGCAGGTGCTTGCTGAGTTGGCCTGGAAGCTGCACGTCGCCACGCAGGCGCTTGCCTTGTTGGCGGGTTGATCGCTGTGTTGGAACGGCGGTGGAGCCTTGGCAGGTGGGGGCCTGGCTGCGACCCCGCATATGTCCCTGGCAAGGGCTTTGCCAGGGCCCCGGCAAGGGCATTGCCGGGGTCTCGTAGGTGTCCCCGGCAAGGGTCTTGCCGGGCGTCTCCGTCTTCTGGTCCTCATCTAACATTGTATGTTCTTGGTCTTCACAAAGATCTGCATGCCACCATGGAGGCACCTCCCGAGCCTTGGTTCCAATGTGGTTGATGACGCCGGAACTCTCAGGCTTAAGGGCGGCGGCTTTGCTGGTGTTGGGCGAGTTGCCCCGGCAAGGCTCTTGCCGGGGCTGTGAAGGCCACCCCGGCAAGGGCCTTGCCGGGGGAGTTTCACCTCGCCCCTCAGCTCTTCATGCTTCTGGTCTTGAGCATGGCTCTGGTAATCTTTGCTTCTTCTGCCCCGCCAAGCGTGGCCACGGGCGTGGGGCTAAGACTGCCCGCGCACAAGTAAAGGGGTACAAAAAGGGACCCCTACTTTTGTACACCGACAGCCATATACACCCGTAAGTCTCCAAATCCTCCCATCATCCTCCGTTACATCCACATCAACATGCCGCCTCCCATATGATCTAAGCGATATGCTTACCCCTCGTGTCAAGAATAAAGCTACTCCTTGACTGGGACCCACAGGATTCCAAGCCATCATGTTCGCCAAACCCAATGACCACCGAAACTGCTCCAACTCTTTCTTTGTCAACTTCGTCTCCGCCAGAAACAGTACGTCGGGCTCCTCCATCCTTCCCAAATCAAGGAGGCTACGTACTGTCGGGCCGTTCCCGAGTCCTCAGCAGTTCCATCCGATGAGTTTCGTTGGTCCAGACGGGGCTGCTCCGGTAGCCCGACCGATATCTTCTCATTGGCAGTCACTCGCAGGGTGTCGGTCGCCAGCACAACCTCCTGTGTCCTATCCTCCACCTTCCCCTTCTTTCCTAGCTTCTCTTCTTCATCTTCCATCCTCCCCCTCTTCCCGCCCAGCTCCGTAGCCACCATCTGCTCGCTCGCAGCCCCAGCCCTATCTCTACCCTTCTTCCTATATTTCTTCCCTCCAGCGGCCTTGTCTTTCTCCCCTACTCTACCAGAGACATCCATCATTCCCCCACTTGTCCGCAGGGACCATAGACTTTACATCCGTAGGGAGAAATCTGAAAAAGGAAGGTTGCTATGGAGAGTGGGGAAGAGGAGGAGGACAGAGATTGGTGTAGGTTTGAGTATGAATTTCTGCCAGACTTCTGTTACACGTGTGGGATCATTGGCCACGGGGAGAAGGACTGTGCTACAAAGGTGAAGAAGGGAGAGCGGTCGCAGTTTGGGAGATGGCTGCGGGCTGATATAGGACAGCATAGAGCATGGCAGAGGAGAGAGCTTGGAGGTCTGGAGGTAGAAGCTCGAGCGGACCACGCAATTATGGTTCTAGCCGGTCAGGGGGGCGTTCTGGAAGCAGGAGCGATAGTTTATCTTGGAGGAAGAGTGATTCCAGCGGAGGAGGTGTAGGCAGGTCGGGGAAGGAAGTTGAGGTCACTAGCCCTGTTAAGCCGGACAAAGTTCTACGGGGAGGGGGTAACCCCAAGAAGCTGGAGCTTGGTGATGGCGGTAAGGGACAACAATCTAATCCCATGGGGCAACAGGTGGCAGTCACCGCTGTACCAAGCAATCCATGCAAGCTTGCGTGTGGTTCGTTACGCAAAAGGATATGTTTGTTTTGGATAGGTGGTTTGTAGAAAATCCGATCTATATAAACTAGGAAAATGGCCTAACAACCTAAAACCACATTTGGCTAGCCTAACTAATCTTTTTTTTGATAAACGGCTAGCCTAACTAATCTAATTTCACGTTTGTGGAAAAATGACTATTAGTCGTTTTTTCGTTGTAAAAACTTCATTGTGCATATCCTCGTTCCTATCTGTTGTAGTCGATCCTGGTGGACCCGTTCATTTTTTCTAGTCCTCTCTGTTGTAGTCGATCCTGGTGGACCCGTTCATTTTTTCTAGTCCTCTCTGTTGTAGTCGATCCTGGTGGACCCGTTCATTTCTAGAAAAGAAGGACCTCGGTCTCTACATCTGAGCGATGCATGCAACCATTTTATTAATTATTCACAAAGATCTTATTAAGTAATACATCAGTAAGCAAAACCACCATCTTGGCAACACCTGTTGCTACTCCTATCCCCTTGATGAAGGGGTGTCGAATGTCCGAGCCGAATACCAAACAGACATCGCACCAAAACCTAACATCTAAAGTCGGATGCCCCAGCCAAGCCACAATGCCAGGACTGGGTCACACCGGTCTGACGCACTCTCAGAGGCCGTCGCCGCCGTCTTTCATCGATCCATCTCCAGAACAGATACTGACGCACCAACCTTGCCAGGTCTTTCGTGGACGTCACCACGGCGTTAGACAACGCCACCGTCCCGCGCGTATCCATCCACACACGTCCATCGACGAAACTCCGCAGCGCCATGCCGCTGGGATCCGCCGTCGGCTTTGCAGTAGATGTAACACCGCTCCTCCTCTTGTCCCCTCCAACCAGTACTTACTCCAAAATGATGCCCCTAGGAGGGAGAACGACACCGAAGGCATCGTCATCGTTCGATCCGGTAGACCCAGATCTAAGATTTTTTCGGGAACATCCCGATCGAGTTGACGTGACCTACAACAATGATGCCTTGAGAAGAAAATGACGTAGAGATGCCGCCATCGTCCACCAAGACCGCGGTCAGGCGCTATTTTCACCGAAAGCCGCGTCATCCCAATCTCGCGGCTGGCTGGAACCGCGCGAAGCTTCGCCATGAAGACGTATGCCACCACCGGTTCTCCGGCGAAGATCCTCCATCCCCTCACTGGAGCACTCAACGTGCCGCCGACCATCCACATGAAGAGTTGATGACAGATCTGGATGGGATCCAGATCCGCAGCTGCCGCCATGCCCACTGATAGAGGCAAAGGTGTCCCGTCTTTCGATGAGATGATGAATATCGCTTTGATGGAAGTCGACTTTGACGATCCGACTACGAACGTGCGAGGACGTCGCGCCTTAGCAATCGCTAAACCAACTCTGAGAGGTTATCGACCACGCCGGAGCACGATCAACCTGACCACGAGGGTCTGTTTCCTGCGAGCAAACGAAGAACAGGCAAGAAACTGAGATTGCAATCTGGATATTGCGAATATAAGATGAAAGCTTTATTGATCAAGGTGGGGTTCTGTGACGCCTTTGTCTGGTCGCTGAACACAAACGAAGTACGCGAAGTTGCAGCTATGGCGAACTTTTAATCTAAACAAAACCCACCGTCTAAACGACGCCCTAAGGGCTGTATATATGGAGGAAGAGGGGGGGAATTTTGTGGCCCTTGAGGAAGGGGTCCGAAACCAACCCTATCTCTTGTTTCCCCACACATACGGACTCTAAAAACAGCCTATACTTATGTATTTCGAAATTACATGGGCCTGGCCCAATAATAAGGTGACGCAGCACCTAAAATAGCCTCTGGACGAAAGTTATGAAGTAGCATCTTGTATATTTCGTCCAAGGCTTCATGCACGCATTATGGTGGCTTCAACGTCCTGAAATCATCACTTGTAACTCCGTTCTTGTTCCCCATGCGCATGCCATCATCTCCATGCTTGTTCTTGCTCCAATGTTCATCCTTCTCAAAGCTAGGCCCTTCATTTGTAAGCAAAACAAATGTATCCAATTTAGGCAGCATCATATTCTCATGAACATTAGAATCATTAGCAAGAAACGAAAGTACCTGGTAATTTAATTGGCGTGCGCGAGCTCTAGTAATTGGTCCAGTATGTATAGCAGCAGGGCCTGTGGGTGTAATAATTGTATTGATGTCCTCATCATCCTCCCCTTCTTGAAATGAAGTCGTCCTCGACGGAAGCTCATCTTCGTCACCCAAATAAGGCTTCAAATCTGCAATATTAAAAGTGGGACTAACCCCAAAATCTGCAGGCAGCTCAAGTTTATATGCATTATCATTTATTTTCTCTAACACCTTAAAAGGACCATCAGCACGTGGCATTAGCTTTGATTTGCGCAAATCAGGAAATCTATCCTTACGCAAATGTAACCAAACAAGATCTCCAGGTGCAAACACAACATGTTTTCTACCCTTATCTCCAGCAAGTTTATATTTAGCATTCATACGCTCAATGTTTTCCTTAGTTAACTCATGCATTTTTAAGATCAATTCAGCACGTTGTTTAGCATCAAAATTAACCTTCTCCGAAGATGGAAGAGGCAACAAATCAATAGGTGCACGAGGTAGGAAACCATACACAATTTCAAAAGGGCACATCTTAGTAGTAGAATGCAATGAACGATTATAAGCAAACTCAATATGAGGCAAGCAGTATTCCCACATTTTCTTATTATTCTTCAAAACAGCCCTAAGCATAGTAGACAATGTTCTATTGACTACTTCAGTTTGTCCATCAGTTTGGGGGTGACAAGTAGTACTAAAAAGCAGTTTAGTCCCCAACTTAGCCCATAAACATCTCCAAAAGTGGCTAAGAAATTTAGTATCACGATCTGAAACAATAGTATTTGGCACACCATGCAAGCGAATAATTTCACGAAAGAACAAATCAGCAACATTAACAGCATCATCGCTTTTATGACATGGTATAAAGTGCGCCATTTTCGAGAATCTATCCACGACAACAAATATGCTATCCCTCCCCTTCTTTGTTCGAGGTAAACCTAAAACAAAGTCCATAGATATATCCTCCCAAGGAACACTAGGTACAGGCAAAGGCATATATAAACCATGAGGATTGAGTCGTGACTTAGCTTTTTGACATGTAGGGCAGCGAGCAACAAAACGCTCAACATCCCGTCTCATCTTTGGCCAAAAGAAATGTGTAGCAAGTACGTCCTCCGTCTTCTTCACGCCAAAGTGTCCCATTAATCCTCCTCCATGCGCCTCCTGCAACAACAAAAGACGAAGAGAGCTAGCTGGAATGCATAGCTTGTTAGCACGGAACACAAATCCATCATTAACGACAAACTTGTTCCAGGTTCTTCCTTCTTTACAATTCTGCAATACATCTTTAAAATCAGCATCATGCACATATTGATCTTTGATGGTCTCCAAACCAAATATTTTGAAGTCAAGTTGTTAAAGCATAGTATAGCGACGAGACAATGCATCAGCAATAACATTTTCTTTACCCTTCTTGTGTTTAATGACATAAGGGAAAGTTTCAATGAATTCAACCCATTTAGCATGTCTACGATTCAGTTTAGCTTGACTTTTAATATGTTTCAAAGATTCATGATCAGAATGTATAACAAATTCTTTGGGCCATAAATAATGTTGCCATGTTTCTAAAGTCCGAACAAGAGCATATAGTTCTTTATCATAAGTAGAATAATTCAGACTAGGCCCACTCAATTTTTCAGAAAAGTATGCAACAGGTTTGCCATCTTGTAATAACACACCTCCTAATCCAATGCCACTAGCATCACATTCAAGCTCAAAAGTCTTATTAAAATCAGGAAGTTGGAGTAAAGGAGCATGTGTCAACTTATCTTTCAATACCGTGAAGGCTTCTTCCTGTGCGGTACCCCAAACAAAAGGCACATCCTTCTTTGTAAGTTCGTTGAGAGGTGCAGCAATGGTGCTAAAATCTCTCACAAAACGCCTATAGAAACCAGCGAGTCCAAGAAAACTCCGCACTTGTGTGACCGTTTTGGGCTGCGGCCAACTCTCAATAGCTTCAATCTTGGCTTTATCAACTTCAATTCCCTGTGGAGTAACAACATAGCCAAGAAAAGATACTCGGTCGGTGCAAAAGGTGCACTTCCCAAGGTTACCAAACAAACGTGCATCACGTAGAGCAATAAAAACAGCACGTAAATGTTCCAAATGTTCTTCCAAAGATTTGCTATAAATCAGTATATCATCAAAATAGACCACCACAAATCGTCCAATGAAAGCACGTAAAACTTCGTTCATTAGTCTCATGAAAGTACTAGGTGCATTAGTTAACCCAAAAGGCATGACTAACCACTCATATAAACCAAACTTAGTTTTAAATGCAGTTTTCCATTCATCTCCCAATTTCATACGAATTTGATGGTATCCACTACGCAAATCAACTTTGGAGAATATTGTAGAGCCACTCAATTCATCAAGCATATCATCGAGCCTAGGAATAGGATGACGATAACGAATAGTAATATTATTAATGCCTCTACAATCAACACACATACACGACGTACCATCCTTTTTAGGCACGAGTATAATAGGAACAGCACAAGGACTAAGAGATTCGCGTATATAACCTTTGTCGAGCAGCTCCTGTACTTGACGCATAATCTCCTTCGTCTCCTCTGGATTGGTACGGTATGGTGCACGGTTGGGTAGCGATGCACCGGGAATTAAGTCAATTTGATGCTCAATCCCTCGAATAGGTGGTAATCCCGGTGGCACGTCTTGTGGGAAGACGTCAGCGAACTCCTGCAAAATGTGAGTGACAGCAGGGGGCAAAGAGGAAGGCACGTCCTCGAATGAAAATAATGCCTCTTTGCACACAAAAGCATAGCAAACAGATTTGCTGAAATCTAGTTCATCAATATCAGATTTTGTGGCAAGTAAACATGCACTTTTCAATTTAATTTCAGAAACAACACTAGATGGTTTATTATTAGGTTTCATTTGTTGCTCAAATTCCTTTGCCACAATCTGATTTTCACTCTTATTTTTCTCCTGTTTTGCTTTATTAGCTCTATTAATGTCATCTTTCAAAATGGAATCAGGAGTCATAGGAAGCAAAGTAATATTTTTATCCTTATGAACAAGAGTATACTGATTGTTTCTACCATGGTGTACAGAATTTTTATCAAATTGTCATGGTCTACCTAGTAATAAGGAACATGCTTGCATGGGTACCACATCACAATCAACATAATCAGCATATGTAGAGATACTAAAATGCACACGAACAGTACGTGTTACCTTAACCTTGCCGCTGTTGTTGAACCATTGGATGTAGTAAGGATGTGGATGTGGTCTTGTGGTGAGAGATAGCTTCTCCACCATCTCCATGCTAGCCAAGTTGTTACAGCTCCCTCCATCTATGATGACGCGAACAGAACGTTCCTTCACAACTCCCTTTGTATGGAACAAATTATGCCTCTGATTTTGCTCTGCTTGTGTGACCTGCACACTCAAAACACGTTGAACAACTAAACATTCATACCTGTCAGCGTCTTCAGGAGCCATGTATTGCGTCTCATTTTCAGAATCATCTCCACCATGTTCTTCACGTGTAATAAGAGCCAAAGTCTCCTCATCATAGTCACTAGCGGACTCATACCCACCATCCTCAGTAGCAATCATGACACGCTGAGATTTGCATTCTCTCGCAAAATGTCCTCTTCCCTTACAACGACGACAAATAATATCACTTGTGTGCCCTGTCGATGCCATGGAAGAAGAAGAGCTCTGCACAGGCCCGGCAGGTGTGCTCTTGGCAGAGAGTGGTGGGTGTGCCTGCTTTCTTGTATCACGGCTGGAGGTGGCACCTGATGGAGGTGATGGTGAAGTGGAAGTAGAAGATGCACGCGGTGTCCATGATGAAGGTCGACCTGCAGAAAAGTTAGTTCGCGCCAATGGCTGTCGATCCTGCACTTCACGTTCAGCTTTACAAGCAAGATGGAATAAACGAGTGATATTATTATAATCCTTATACTCTAGAATGGTCTGAATCTCTTTATTTAATCCACCCATAAAATGTGCAAGCATAGCTTCATTCTCCTCAACAATACCACATCTAATCATGCCAGTTTGTAATTCCTGATAATATTCTTCTACAGAATTTTTCCCTTGTCTTAAACGCTGCAATTTTTGAAGTAATTCACGTTGATAATATGGTGGAACCCAACGAGTACGCATAGCAGTTTTCAAAGCAGCCCAAGTAGCTGGAACAGGATATAATCTACAATGTTCAGACCACCAAACACATGCAAAGCTAGTGAAAGCACAAACAGCAGCAGGAACACGTCTCTCCTCAGGATATTGTAAACATGTAAATTGTTGTTCAGTTTCTAACTCCCAAGTAAGATATATATCAGGAACATATCTACCCTCAAATGGTGGAATATTCAATTTCAGTTTAGGGAGATGGTCATGATCTCGTACCTGAGGTGGTGGTGCCGGCCTACCGTTGCGAATATATACCTGAGGTCGACCTGCTGGTGGTGGTGCTGGTGGCTGCACGTAGTTCTGATTTTGATCAACCTCATCCTCATAATCGCCCGCATAATCGTCATCCTCCTCAGCCGCCGCAGGAGCAGGAGCCAAAGAAGCATCAACAGTAGGTGCAGCAGCACCCGAATTTTGACCAATCTCAATTGGAACGCGTTGTGCCCGTCCCACTTGATTTGGAAGGCGGCGTTGGAGATGTGGTTGTTGTTGTTGTAGAGGTGCGACATGTGCAGCCGGTGGTGGTTGGGGAAGACGCTTGAGTAATTCAGTAAACTTGTTATCCAGCTTTGTCTCAAACGGCTTCTCCACGGCATCTATCTTCTCCATAGCCTCTTCAAATCTGTTTAGCACATCTCCCACCTGGCCACTCATCATTTGCTGAAATTTATCATGCAACTCCTTGTTCGTCATGTTCTCCCAATCAGTCTCATCGGCTTGTGAACCTGCCATGGTTAGCAGCAAAAGAAACACAAAAGAATATGATCCTGCAGACTACTAGAAGTGGTGGTGATGGTGGTGTGTCACAAAACCTTCAAGCGAATCTCAAATTCTTACCAGTTCTTACCCAGCAGCAGGTGGTGATCGGCAACCGTTGTAGTCAAAAACTCTCAAAGCTTGGATATAGCGATTACCAGGAAGAGTCAAACGCACGATGTAGACTTATGTGGAGCTGGGAAGGCTTATAATATGGTAGCAAAATGGTAAGCAATAATCAATTCAGAGATGCAAAGTTGAATAAACGCTCAACGACGGTACTGTGCTGGTCCTAGGCTAGACCGTGCTAGAGATGCGAGCCTAGAACACTAACAAAATCACGGCGCTGCACGTAAACAAGGGAAAAGCACACTCTGGAATATTTTTTTTCGCTCTTTTTTTTTGCGCTCTTTTTTTTTGCGCTCCTCTTTTTTTTTTGCGAAAAATCACTATAATGGCGAGTGTCTCAAAACTCTTCCCAGGTCAAACTGACAGGATGGGCACAAAATTTTTTGACTATTTTTTTTTCGGAAATCAGGGCAGCGACGACGAAAAAGTGCGACAAAAAATCACTATGATGGCGAGTGTCTCAAAACACTACCCGGGGCCTAAAAATAGGATAGGGAAAAAATATTTTTGGTTGCCGAAATTTTGGCCTAAAAACTGCCCGGGGGTCTCCAGACTTTTTTTTTTTCCGAGACCTACTCAGGCAAGGAAACACGAAACGGAAAATATATGGATCTCTAAAACAAACCGACTATGAAAAGAACTCGGATTGGTGGTGGATATATGGCGGTAGTATATGGCAGCGGTGGTGGTATATGGATACGGATTCAAAGCGGTGGCGGATAAGCAATGGTGGTAGATGGCAAGGCGATGATGATGGTGCGGCGGCGGCGTGACAACTTATGACCAGAACTCGAAACTCTAAAAGACTAGACTCTAAGACCAGCAACTGGACACGACGATGCAACCGCAAATTCAACAAAGCAAAAACCCTAAAAAGATTATGCAAAGGCTCAGATTGGTTCGGATATGATGAACTAACCCTAATTTTTTTTTGTGGCTTTTTTCGTGGACTGTAGGTATGAAGAACAGACTCGATCTAAACTACGAAAAACTGTAAAATCTCACCGAGCAACCTGGAAATCTGATACCACTTGATAGAGGCAAAGGTGTCCCGTCTTTCGATGAGATGATGAATATCGCTTTGATGGAAGTCGACTTTGACGATCCGACTACGAACGTGCGAGGACGTCGCGCCTTAGCAATCGCTAAACCAACTCCGAGAGGTTATCGACCACGCCGGAGCACGATCAACCTGACCACGAGGGTCTGTTTCCTGCGAGCAAACGAAGAACAGGCAAGAAACTGAGATTGCAATCTGGATATTACGAATATAAGATGAAAGCTTTATTGATCAAGGTGGGGTTCTGTGACGCCTTTGTCTGGTCGCTGAACACAAACGAAGTACGCGAAGTTGCAGCTATGGCGAACTTTTAATCTAAACAAAACCCAAAGTCTAAACGATGCCCTAAGGGCTGTATATATGGAGGAAGAGGGGGGGGGGAATTTCGTGGCCCTTGAGGAAGGGGTCCGAAACCAACCCTATCTCTTGTTTCCCCACACATACGGACTCTAAAAACAGCCTATACTTATGTATTTCGAAATTACATGGGCCTGGCCCAATAATAAGGTGACGCAGCACCTAGAATAGCCTCTGGACGAAAGTTATGAAGTAGCATCTTGTATATTTCGTCCAAGGCTTCATGCACGCATTATGGTGGCTTCAACGTCCTGAAATCATCACTTGTAACTCCGTTCTTGTTCCCCATGCGCATGCCATCATCTCCATGCTTGTTCTTGCACCAATGTTCATCCTTCTCAAAGCTAGGCCCTTCATTTGTAAGCAAAACAAATGTATCCAATTTAGGCAGCATCATATTCTCATGAACATTAGAATCATTAGCAAGAAACGAAAGTACCTGGTAATTTAATTGGCGTGCGCGAGCTCTAGTAATTGGTCCAGTATGTATAGCAGCAGGGCCTGTGGGTGTAATAATTGTATTGATGTCCTCATCATCCTCCCCTTCTTGAAATGAAGTCGTCCTCGACGGAAGCTCATCTTCCTCACCCAAATAAGGCTTCAAATCTGCAATATTAAAAGTGGGACTAACCCCAAAATCTGCAGGCAGCTCAAGTTTATATGCATTATCATTTATTTTCTCTAACACCTTAAAAGGACCATCAGCACGTGGCATTAGCTTTGATTTGCGCAAATCAGGAAATCTATCCTTACGCAAATGTAACCAAACAAGATCTCCAGGTGCAAACACAACATGTTTTCTACCCTTATCTCCAGCAAGTTTATTTTTTTTTCCCGAGACCTACTCAGGCAAGGAAACACGAAACGGAAAATATATGGATCTCTAAAACAAACCGACTATGAAAAGAACTCGGATTGGTGGTGGATATATGGCGGTAGTATATGGCAGCGGTGGTGGTATATGGATACGGATTCAAAGCGGTGGCGGATAAGCAATGGTGGTAGATGGCAAGGCGATGATGATGGTGCGGCGGCGGCGTGACAACTTATGACCAGAACTCGAAACTCTAAAAGACTAGACTCTAAGACCAGCAACTTGACACGACGATGCAACCGCAAATTCAACAAAGCAAAAACCCTAAAAAGATTATGCAAAGGCTCAGATTGGTTCGGATATGATGAACTAACCCTAATTTTTTTTTTGTGGCTTTTTCGTGGACTGTAGGTATGAAGAACAGACTCGATCTAAACTACGAAAAACTGTAAAATCTCACCGAGCAACCTGGAAATCTGATACCACTTGATAGAGGCAAAGGTGTCCCGTCTTTCGATGAGATGATGAATATCGCTTTGATGGAAGTCGACTTTGACGATCCGACTACGAACGTGCGAGGACGTCGCGCCTTAGCAATCGCTAAACCAACTCTGAGAGGTTATCGACCACGCCGGAGCACGATCAACCTGACCACGAGGGTCTGTTTCCTGCGAGCAAACGAAGAACAGGCAAGAAACTGAGATTGCAATCTGGATATTGCGAATATAAGATGAAAGCTTTATTGATCAAGGTGGGGTTCTGTGACGCCTTTGTCTGGTCGCTGAACACAAACGAAGTACGCGAAGTTGCAGCTATGGCGAACTTTTAATCTAAACAAAACCCACCGTCTAAACGACGCCCTAAGGGCTGTATATATGGAGGAAGAGGGGGGGAATTTCGTGGCCCTTGAGGAAGGGGTCCGAAACCAACCCTATCTCTTGTTTCCCCACACATACGGACTCTAAAAACAGCCTATACTTATGTATTTCGAAATTACATGGGCCTGGCCCAATAATAAGGTGACGCAGCACCTAAAATAGCCTCTGGACGAAAGTTATGAAGTAGCATCTTGTATATTTCGTCCAAGGCTTCATGCACGCATTATGGTGGCTTCAACGTCCTGAAATCATCACTTGTAACTCCGTTCTTGTTCCCCATGCGCATGCCATCATCTCCATGCTTGTTCTTGCTCCAATGTTCATCCTTCTCAAAGCTAGGCCCTTCATTTGTAAGCAAAACAAATGTATCCAATTTAGGCAGCATCATATTCTCATGAACATTAGAATCATTAGCAAGAAACGAAAGTACCTGGTAATTTAATTGGCGTGCGCGAGCTCTAGTAATTGGTCCAGTATGTATAGCAGCAGGGCCTGTGGGTGTAATAATTGTATTGATGTCCTCATCACCCACCATCGCCGGAGATCTCGGATCCCACAGGTCATGGAGGGTAGCGCGGCCGGCGCACGACCAGGGGCGCCGCCCTGGCTGCTGGGCGCAACTCCCTCCCGGCCATGCCCCAGCCGCACCAGGAGATTGCCGCCGCGTCCAGATCCTGGTTCCTTCAGCGCCGGTCCCGCCGCCAACGAGGCCTATGCTGGCGGCAGTGGCGGATGGGGAAGCAGCACCACGAGGGTCTCTGGTGGCGCGAGAGTTCGCCCTGGCGTCGCCCTTGGGGAGACGACGCGAGGGTCTGATTAAATTCAGTGCCAGTCTATGCGGACCCGTTCATGAGCGAAGAGAAACTACCGGGTCTGTTTGCCATTGCCACGTCCTTGACTTACATATCGCCGGTCTGCTCGAGGGTCAGTGAGATGGCGGCAGCTGTGATGGGCTCGCTGGTGAGTTGTACCACGTGGCCGTACGACCTCTGTTGGCTGCCCCGTCCTCCGCGTCCTCTGTCCTGGTCGTCGTCGCCGGCTAATGTGAACTGGTGACCCGATCTTTCGATGAGAGAGAGAGATAACTATGTTTTTTGGAGGATTTGACCCTTACGATCCGACTACCAACCGTACAGGGAGAACCGTACACGACTGATATCCACGAAATTGCTGAACCAACTCCACGGTGTTATCAACCAAGCCAACGGCATGATCGACCTATCCACGAAGGATTTTTCCTACAAGAAAATAGAAGAACATGCAAGAAAATAATAGCCAAGCAATGTGAAATTGCGAATATGCTAGATGGAATAAATCTCACAAGATGGGGTTCCGATAGGATGTCTTGACAGTTGCACTAGCCGCTACGAGTGAAGATAAATAAAAGTAGTAATAGCTAAACTCCTCTAAACAAAATTTGGCTCTAACCCTAATTGACAGACTGCTATTTATTAACTACAGAGATGACGGACATATGTGTCATGTTGTCTTCGGAGTCCGGTGCTCAGACGAAATCTAGGCAGCCCATGGCTTGCGCATGAGACGTGCTTCTCATGGGCCAAGCCCGTGCGTGTACATGCATGTAATGCATGCATGCATGATGGCTTTGACTAGTATCAGGGTATCGACACATCGGGAGGTCTTGCTGTATTTGTTTTATCATTGTCGAAATATCTTGTGAACCGGGATTCCGAGCTTGATCGGGTTGTTCCGGGAGGAGGATTTTCCTCCGTTGATCGTGAGAGTTTGTGATGGACTAAGTGTTGGGGAACGTAGCATGCAATTTCAAAAAAATTCCTACGCTCACGCAAGATCTATCTAGGAGATGCATAGCAATGAGAGAGTGTGTCCACATACCCTCGTAGACCGAAAGCAGAAGCGTTAGGTTAACGCGGTTGATGTAGTCGAACGTCTTCGCGATCCAACCGATCAATTACCGAACGTAGGAAACCTCTGACTTCAGCACACGTTCAGCTCGATGACGTACCTCGAACTCTTGATCCAGCAGAGGGTCGAGGGAGAGTTTCGTCAGCACGACGACCATGGTGACGGTGATGGTGATGTGATCCGTGCAGGGCTTCGCCTAAGCACTACGTGAATATGACCGGAGGAGTAAACCGTGGAGAGACACGCCGCTCACGGCTTGGAACAATTGGTGTGTCTCCAAGGGGTGCCCTGCCCACGTATATAAAGGAGGGAGAGGAGGAGGCCGGCCACCAGGGGCGAGCAATGAGGGGGGAGTCCTACTAGGACTCCAATCCTAGTAGGATTCGCCCCCCTTTTTTCCTTCTCATGGATGGGGAAAGAGGGAAGGGAGAGGGAAGAGGAGAAGGAAAGGGGGGCGCGCCCCCTCCCCTAGTCTAATTCAGACTTCCCTATGGGAGGGGGGCACAGCCACCCCTTGTGGGCTGCCTCCCCTCTCCCCTATGGCCCATGTAGGCCCATTACTTTCCCCGGGGGGTTTCGGTAACCCCTCGGTGCTCTGTCCCAAAACCATTCCGGTGTCCAAATACTATCGTTCAATATATCAATCTTTACCTCCCGACCATTTCCAGACTCCTCGTCATGTCCGTGATCTCATCCGGGACTCCGAACAATCTTCAGTCACCAAAACACATAACTCATAATACAAATCGTCATCGAACGTTAAGCGTGCGGACCCTATGCATTCGAGAACTATGTAGACATGACCGAGACACATCTCCGATCAATAACCAACAACGGAACCTGGATGCTCATATTGGTTCCTACATATTCTATGAAGATATTTATCGGTCAAACCGCAATAACAACATACGTTATTCCCTTTGTCATCGGTATGTTACTTGCCCAAGATTCGATCGTCAGTATCCTTATACCTAGTTCAATCTCGTTACCGGCAAGTCTCTTTACTCGTCCCATAATGCATCATCCCGCAACTAACTCATTAGTCACATTGCTTGCAAGGCTTATTATGATGTGCATTACCAGAGGGCCCAGAGATACCTCTCCGATACTCGGAGTGACAAATCCTAATCTCGATCTATGCCAACCCAATAAACACCTTTGGAGATACCTATAGAGCATCTTTATAATCACCCAGTTACGTTATGACGTTTGATAGCACACAAGGTATTCCTCCGGTATCCGGGAGTTGCATAATCTCATAGTCAAAGGAATATGTATAAGTCATGAAGAAAGCAATAGCAATAAAACTTAACGATCATTATGCTAAGTTAACAGATGGGTTTTGTCCATCACATCATTCTCCTAATGATGTGATCTCGTTCATCAAATGACAACTCATGTCTATGGTTAGGAAACTTAACCATCTTTGATTAACGAGCTAGTATAGTAGAGGCTTACTAGGGACAATGTGTTTTGTCTATGTATCCACACATGTATCAAGTTTCCGGTTAATACAATTCTAGCATGAATAATAAACATTTATCATGATATAAGGAAATATAAATAACAACTTTATTATTGCCTCTAGGGCATATTTCCTTCAGTCTCCCACTTGCACTAGAGTCAATAATCTTGTTCACATCGCCATGTGATTTAACACTAATAGTTCACATCTTTATGTGATTAACACCCATAGTTCACATCGCCATGTGACCAACACCCAAAGGGTTTACTAGAGTCAATAATCTAGTTCACATTGCTATGTGATTAACACCCAAAGAGTACAAAGGTATGATCATGTTTTGCTTGTGAGAGAAGTTTAGTCAACGGGTCTGCCACATTCAGAACCGTATGTATTTTGCAAATTTCTATGTCTACAATGCTCTGCATGGAGCTACTCTAGCTAATTGTTTCCACTTTCAATATGTGATGAGGACATCAATGCCATTGTTACACCCACAGCCCCTACTGTTACATATAATGGACCAATTACTAGAGCTCAAGCACGCCAATTAAATCACCAGGTACTTTCGTTTCTTGGTAATGATTCTAATGTTCATGAGAATATGATGCTGCCTAAATTGGATACTTTTGTTTTGCTTACAAATGAAGGGCCTAGCTTGGAGAAGGATGAACATTGGAGCAAGAACAAGCATGGAGTTGATGGCATGCGCAAGGGGAACAAGAACGGAGTTACAAGTGATGATTTCAGGACTTTGAAGCCACCATAAGGAGTGAATGAAGCCTTGGACGAAATATACAAGATGCCACTTCATAAATTTCGTCCAGAGGCTATTCTAGGTGCTGCGTCACCTTATTATTGGGCGAGGCCCATGTAATTTCGAAATACATAAGTATAGGCTGTTTTTAGAGTCCGTATGTGTGGGGAAACAAGAGATATGGTTGGTTTCGGACCCTTTCCCCAAGGGCCACGAAATTCCCCCCTCTTCCTCCATATATATAGCCCTTAGGGCACCGTTTAGACTTTGGGTTTTGTTTAGATTAAAAGTTCGCCATAGCTGCAACTTCCCGTACTTCATTTGTGTTCAACGACCAGACAAAGGCGTCACAGAACCCCACCTTGATCAATAAAGCTTTCCTCTTATATTCGCAATATCCAGATTGCAATCTTAGTTTCTTGCTTGTTCTTCATTTGCCTGCAGGAAACAGACCTTCGTGGTCAGGTTGATCATGCTCCGGCGTGGTCAATAACCTCTCGGAGTTGGTTTAGCGATTGCTAAGGCGCGACGTCCTCGCACGTTCGTAGTCGGATCGTCAAAGTCGACTTCCTCCAAAACGATAGCCACCATCTCATCGAAAGACGGGACACCTTTGCCTCTATCAAGTGGTATCAGATTTCCAGGTTGCTCGGTGAGATTTTACTGTTTTTCGTAGTTTAGATCGAGTCTGTTCTTCATAACTATAGTCCACGAAAAAGCCAAAAAAAATATTAGGGTTAGTTCATCTTATCCGAACCAATCTGAGCCTTTGCATAATATTTTCTGTATTTGCTTTGTTGAATTTGCGGTTGCATCGTCGTGTCAAGTTGCTGGTCCTAGCGTCTAGTACTTTAGAGTTTCAAGTTCTGTTCACAAGTTGTCACGCCGCCGCCGCACCATCGTCATCACCGCTGCCATATACCACCATCGTCATCGCCGCTACCATATACCACATATCCACCGCCATCACGCTAATCCGAGTCCACCTCCATCACAGATTTGCCACCAGTCCGTGTTCCATCGCCCTGCAAATATCCGCCACCAGTCCGAGTTTCCACCAGATTCATCTCCGCCACCAGTCCTAGTCCGAGTCCAGTAATTATTGCTTTGTTCTCGATTTCCAGATCACGAGATACTCCGAGTCGTGACAGAGTAGGGCTCCCCAACTTCCGAGCCATTCGCAGAAGAAAAATAGTTCCAGTTTAAAAAAAAGTCCGGAAAATACTGGCTAGGCAGTTTTTAGGACATTTGTAGACTTTTTCAAAAAAAAATTGTTGCGGAGCAAAAAAAAGAGGAAAAAAAGTGCAAAAAAAAGTGAAAAAAGAAAAAAAAATCAGAGTGTGCTCCTCCCTTGTTTACGTGCAGCGTCGTGATTTTGTTAGTGTTCTAGGCTCGCGTCGATAGTACGGTCTAGCCTAGGACCAGCACAGTACCGTCCCCTCCCCTGGCTCTCTCCCCTGAGCTCACCCGAGCGCTGCCGTCGACGCCGCTCGCCACCACCGCGGCCACCGTCCACCACTCGCCTCGCCGATGCATCCAGAAGAACCGCCGCGTATTCCTCGTCCTCTCCACCGAGTCACGCAACGCCAGGTGCCCCGGAACGCCGCCACCGCCGCCGTCTTCAACTCCGGCCTTCGAGATCGCCGGCAATGCCCTGACATCGTTCGACCTCCCCCGAGCCCACTGAGACGCGTGTTGCAACCTCTGTGAGCTTACGGACTGACTCCCCTCCTCTCCTGCTCGCGTTCTTGCTCTAGCTCTGTTCCCCACCTCTGCCGAAGCTCGATGCCGCCATGGCCGACGAGCCCCCTGCTCCTGAGCTCGCCTGTCGCCCGAGCATCACCAGCGTGCTTGCCGCGACCCTGTGAACCTGCAGCACCCATGGGTTCGCCCTGCCGTGCCCTGAAGCGCCCGCTCCGCCGTTGCCCGAGCTCCGGCCGCCGCACCTGTCGCCGCCGCCGTCGTTTTAGTCGACCCCAGCACAAACCAACTGCACCACTAGACGCGGCGCTCGCCCAGCTGTCCGTTGAGCCTCTCCGCCTTCCATTTGACCACCGGAGCACGAAACCCGCACCTCACCGCCGCGTTTGGCCTCACCGGCGGCTAAACGCTGGCGAGTTTGACTATTTTTGACCAGCCTGGGTCAATGACAAGTGGAGCCAGACCCCTGTTTAATTAGTTTAGGTTAAATCTAAACTGGATTAGTCACAGTGACACTTACACGCGGGACCCACTGGTCAGGTTAACCTGGGCCGCTCCTTTGACCGTGGACGTCAGCGTGATGTCATGCTGACACAGTAAATCATTTACTGGATTTTATTTAATTCTAAATAACCAGAAAAATCTGGAAAATGATTTGAACTTCAAAAAATCATAGAAAATAATCTATAGCTCAGAATGAAATAATTTATAAATGAAAAATGATCAAAAAATCGAATCTATCCATCTGTACCATTTTCATGCATGTTAGAACAACTTATAACTGCTGTTTAGGACCAATCATATAAATGGCATTTGAATATCCACATATGGAGTTTGAATTTGAATCTTGGATTCAAACCAATTCCATTTACCCTGTTGCTATTTGCAATAGCTCAAATCACAGCATATTTACATGTCATGATCATGCATCATATTGTGCATTGCATTGATTGTGTTCCTTCTCTGTTGCCGGTGGTTGTTCCCTCTCGATAGACGTGTTCCGACGATGAGTTCGATGACACTGATGAAGAGCTATACTATCTTCAGAAGTGCCAGGCAAGCAAAACCCCCTTGTTCATTCCAATACAATCCCACTCTCTCGCTCCTACTCTCTTTTACTGCATTGGGACAACAACGATACATCTGTTACATGTTGCGGTAGTTGAACCCCTTTCCTCTGCATGACCTGTCATTGCCACAGTAAATAGATGAAACCCACTAGCATGAGTAGGAGTTGTTTGAGCCCTGATGTGCCTACTCATTCATGCTTGTTTGTCATGCCTGCTACTGCTTAGAGTTGAGTCAGGTCTGATTCATCGAGGATGAATTGGAATGGTGATGAACATGTCCTACCGTGTGTGAACACGATTTGGTAAAGGTAGCGGTGAGAGGCCATGTAGGAGTACATGGTGGGTTCTCTCATTGAAACCGTCATCAGGAACTGAGTTCTGTGTTTGTGATCCATGAACAGCTACTACCACGCGTTGGGCCCGAAACCAATGGACCCTCTCGACTTATTAACCGCCCCTGTCCTCTGTCCGAGAGTTGCAAGTAGTTTTTGGTGTTTGTAGTATGCTGGAGGCCGTGCGTAGCGCTGACCCAAGGGATGGGCTGTGATGCGGTAGGCATATGGCCGGATGTACCAAGTCGCCCGTTTGGTGACCCGGGAACCCTGCACACATCGTTCGGGGCCGTATGTGGAAACCTCGGCCGGACTCCCTGCGGATGGAACCTGAATAGGCGATAAACCTGGACTAGGAACTTGTGTGGTTAGTCAGGTCGTGGCCGACACCCTCGCTGGGCTTCCGCTTGAAGGTTGCCGAGTACATGTCGTGTAAACGACGATAAGTGGTGAGAGCGTGTGTGAAGAAGTACACCCCTGTAGGGTTAACATCATCTATTCGAATAGCCGCGTCCGCCGTAAAGGACTTCTGGGTTGCCTGTACAGTTCATAGACAAGTGGAAGTGGATACTCTAAAATGCGCAAGATAAGCGTGAGTGCTATGGATGGCGTTCTCGTAGGGAGACAGGAGCGGATCCATAGTGGTGTATTGATATGGTGAATATGTGGACTCGTGTGCGCCACCTCAAAAGAGTTACTTGCAGTCGTAGTTCAGAATAGCCACCGAGTAAGAGCTGGCTTACTGCAGTGAAACTCCACCACCCCCTTTGTTGATACTGATGCATATGTAGCTAGTTCTGATGTAAGTCTTGCTGGGTACATTTGTACTCACGTTTGCTTAATTTATGTTTTTGCAAACAGACTTCAGTCTCGCTAGTAATTTCGCGTGGACTTCGACGTTTAGCTTGTTACCTCAGCTACGATCTTGTGCCCTCGGCAGGGTCTTGTAGATAGTCAGGCTTCTGAGCCTTTTCATTTGTAGTTCTCTGTACTCAGACAAGTTAAGCTTCCGCTTGTGCTTGTTGCTTGTATGACTTGAATGCTGGGTCATCAGACCCATGTTTGTAATATCTGGCTCTTCGGAGCCTAATGAATAAATACTTGAGTTGTAGAGTTTTGTTGTGATGCCATGTTGTAATTGCACATATCGAGCATATTGTGTGTATGATTTGAAATGCTTGGTATGTGTGGAATCCGACAACCTAGTTGTTTATCCTTGGTAGCCTCTCTTACCGGGAAATGTCTCCTCGTGCTTCCACTGAGCCATGGTAGCTTGCTACTGCTCCGGAACACTTAGGCTGTCCAGCTGATATGTCTCCATCATATCTATAATTTTTGATTGTTCCATGCCAATATTATACAACTTTCATATACTTTTGGCAACTTTTTATATTATTTTTGGGACTAACATATTGATCCAGTGCCCAGTGCCAGTTCCTGTTTGTTGCATGTTTTATGTTTCGCAGAAACCCCATATCAAACGGAATCCAAATGGGATAAAAACCGACGAAGAATATTTTTTGAATATTTGGAGAATATGGGAAGAAGAATCAACGCGAGACGGTGCCCGAGGTGGCCACGAGGTGGGGGGCGCGCCCCTGACCCTCGTGGGCCACCCGTAAGGTGGTTGCTGCTCTTCTTTGGCCGCAAGAAAGCTAATTTTCAGAAGAAAAAAATCTCGGCGAAGGTTTCTGATGTAGGGCGGAACCCTAGATGGCCGATCTTTCACGAAAGGAGCGGATCCCTACGAAGAACGCGATGAACACGAGGGGGAACACGAGAGAAATCACTCAAGCAACAAGAATAGATCACGTATGCGCTAGATCGTTGAACACAAAGGTAAGATACAAGATCCAAAGTCAACAACGGACGATACAAACGGTAACCGGTTCTTCTCCGTGAGGAGGTCTTGATGGGGGCCACCCAAGAGGGGGTCTTGAATCCAAGGTGATCTTCTCCGAAGAGGGGCCGCAGTCTCTCTCGAGGAGGAGATCCGTAATGGATGAGCAAAGCTCTATCTCAACTATGAGCTAAACCAATGCTAACCCTAGAAAGATGGGGGAGAAGGAGTATATATAGTCTAGAGGGTCGAAGGGGTACACAGGCTTCGGCCCTTTACTGTGCGCAGACAGGGGGGGCTGGATGTCCGGGCGACGGGTCGGATGTCTGGGTCTTCCTGAGGGGCCGGATGTCCGGGCTGGAGGGTTCAGCTACTGTAGTTTCTGTCGCGTGGCTCCGGATGTCCGGACGAGGGGCCGGATTTCCGGGGCTTCAGGAAGAGCCGGATGTCCGGGGCTGGGGCCGGATGTCCGGGCCCTGTAGCACTTCGATGGCTGGGCTGCTGCTGTTGTTGACATCTTCAGGAGCCGGATGTCCGGGGCCTGGAAGGTGAACTTGCCTTCTTCCGTTGGTTCTCTTCATCCATGGACTTGGTGGCTTGTCCGTGTTCACGTGCATCTTCATGAGGGTCCTCTTGACACCTGATCATGCATAGCATATCGGACTTAGGTAGTAGCCATGTCTCGAGTGGATCATATGCGATATCACTAAGGAAGGAAGTCACCTCATTCTCGAGAGCTCTAGCTCTTGCTCGTGTCATGGGTCCTCTTGGCTCTTGATGAGACGATGGTAGGTCCATGGGGATGATCGTAGGATGCTCCGCATCATCTCCCCTCCCTTGGGAAAGATCCGACCTCGGATCGAAATCCTCATCACCATGGTACGGGGAAAGATCTTTGATGTTGAAGATGTCTCTCACGGAGTACTTGTCGCGTGGGATGTCGATCTTGTATGCGTTGTTGTTGTAGCGTGCAAGCACCTTGAAGGGTCCATCCGCTCGGGGTAGTAGCTTGGACTTGCGTTCCTTGGGGAAGCGGTCCTTGCGAAGGTGTAGCCACACAAGATCTCCAACATTGAACATCATGTGTTGCTTGTTGACGTTGAGCTTGGCCGCGAGTCGTTGTACTTGGCGCACGATAGTGTTCCTTGTATCTTCATGCATCTTCTTGAGGAAGTTGACTCGGGCACTCGCGTCCATGTTTGTGCGCTCTTGTAGCGGTAGAGGTAGAATGTCCAATGGAGACAATGGGTTGAAGCCATAGACGACTTCGAAGGGGGACTTGCCGGTAGTCGAATGTCTTGCACGATTGTAGGCGTACTCGGCGATGGGTAGGCACTCCTCCCACTCCTTGATGTTCTTCTTTATCAACACGCGTAGTAGAGTGGAGAGCGTGCGGTTGGTCACCTCCGTTTGGCCGTCGGTTTGTGGATGGTATGCCGAAGAGAACAAAAGCTTGATTCCGAGCTTGGCGCACAAGGTCTTCCAAAAGTAAGTCAAGAACTTGACGTCGTGGTCCGAGACAATCGTCTTTGGCACTCCATGAAGGCGCAAGATTTCCCTACAAAACAAATTTGCAGCATGTGAAGCATCGTCTATCTTGTTGCAAGGAATGAAATGTGCCATTTTGGAGAATCGGTCCACAACAACAAAAACGGAATCCTTGTCATTTCGAGTTCTAGGCAAACCAAGCACAAAGTCCATACTAATATCTTCCCATGGTTGATATGGAATTGGAAGTGGCATATAGAGGCCATGAGATTGGGCTTTAGACTTAGCTTTGCGACATGTAGAGCATCGGTTGGTGAAGCGATTGACGTCGCGAAACATCTTGGGCCAAAAGTAGTTCTTGGAGAGCGTAGCAAATGTCTTGTCACGTCCAAAGTGTCCCATGAGTCCGCCTCCATGAGATTCCTGCAGAAGCAACAAGCGAAGAGAAGAGGACTCAGGGATGCAAAGTTTGTTAGCTCTCATAAGATATCCATCTTTGATGTAGTATCGATCCCAAGAAGTATGCGTCAAACACTTTGCATAAGGAATAGCAAATGTAGGATCATGCTCATACAAGTCTTTTATATGCTCAAAGCCAATGACATTTAACTCAAGTTGAGTAATAAGCATGCATATACGGGAAAGTGCATCCGCCACAACATTTTCCTTACCTTTAATATACTTGATGACATAAGGAAACGACTCAATAAACTCACTCCATTTAGCATGACGCTTGTTCAACTAAGTTTGACCCTTAAGGTATTTAAGCGTTTCATGGTCGGTATGGATGATGAACTCATGAGGGCGTAGGTAATGTTCCCATTCATGCAAAACTCGCACTAAAGCATATAGCTCTTTGTCATAGATGGGGTAATTGAGTTGCGCTCCGGAGTGTTTCTCACTAAAATATGCAATGGGGCGCTTCTCTTCCGTTAACACACCTCCTATGGCATTACCACTAGCATCGCAATGAATTTAAAAAAGGTTTGTCGAAGTTGGGTAATGCAAGCACGGGAGCATGAGTAAGCAAATTCTTAAGCTCATTGAAAGCGATATCTTGGGATGTTCCCCAAACAAACGGTGCATTTTTCTTACTCAAAGCATGCAAAGGTGAAGCAATGGTGCTAAAATCCTTCACAAATCTACGGTAGAAACCGGCTAAACCAAGAAAACTACGCACTTGTTGCAAATTGGTTGGTTGTGGCCAAGTTTTAATAGCATTGATCTTAGATTCATCAACATGAACACCCTTAGAAGATACTACAAAACCCAAGAAAACAAGCTTATCAACACCAAATAGGCATTTTTCCATATTAGCATAAAGTTGCTCTTTTCGAAGAGTTTGTAGCACGGTGCGAAGGTGGGTGACATGCTCTTTGAGAGATTTGCTAAACACAAGGATATCATCAAAGTAGACAACAACAAATTCACCAATGTAAGGGCGAAACACGTAATGCATAAGGCGCATGAAAGTACCGGGTGCTTCCGATAAACCCATAGGCATGACTAACCACTTATATAGACCAAACTTGGTTTTGAAAGCGGTTTTCCATTCATCACCCTCTTGTATGCGGATTTGATAGTAACCACTTTTAAGATCAATTTTGGAAAAGATAGTGGCACCGCAAAGTTCATCAAGCATATCATCAAGGCATGGCCTGGGGTACCTATATCGAACGGTGATAGCATTGATAGGTCTACAATCAGAACACATGCGAAAACTACCGTCTCGTTTTGGCACAAGAATGACCGGTACGACACAAGGACTCAAACTTTCACGCACATGACCATGGTCTATGAGATGCTTTACTTGCCTTTGTATTCTTTGGTTTCTTCGGGGTTGACGCGGTAGGGCGCTTTGTTTGGAAGCGGTGCTCCGGGGATGAGATCGATTCGGTGCTCAATGCCTCGTAGTGGGGGTAGACCCGGAGGTAGCTCATCGGGGAAAACATCTTGGAATTCCTGCAATAAAGAAGATAACACCAAAGGTAGATCGTGAGAGTTGTTAGTTTTTGGTGCCTCGTCCTTGCACAATAGGACATAGTGTAGGACACTTGATGGGATCTCACACACTTCTCTCATCTCATGTTTGGTGGCAAAGAGAACTAAGTTTTTCTTGTCGCTCATCGTGGAGGCACTCAATTTGGGCTTGTAGCGCTCACTCTCTTTTTGGTGGTTCGCTCTCTCACTATTCTCTCCACGATGGGTATTTTGCTTGTCGGCGAGCACTTGGCTTGGAGACATAGGACGTAGCACAAACTCTTTCCCTTTCATCTTGAAGCTATAGTGATTTGTACGCCCATTGTGAATGACACCTCGGTCAAATTGCCATGGCCGTCCATGAAGGAGGTGGCACACGGTCATCGGAAGGACATCACACTCCAAAGTGTCTTCATAGGCGCCGATCTTGAAAGAGACTTGTACTCTATGCTCGACTTGTATGGTGCCGGTGTCACTTAACCATTGAACCTTGTAGAGGTGCGGGTGGTTCATCTTGACCAATTGGAGTTTGGAGCATAGTTCTTCACTTGCCAAGTTATGGCAACTCCCTCCATCGATGATGACCTTGACGGACCGTCCATTGATGCCGGCCTTTGTGTGGAAGATATGGCATCTTTGATCTTTGTCTTGTTGATGTTGAAGAGTCAAGACCTTGGAGACAACAAGAGCGGGACTTGAGTCTTCGTCACAAAAGATGTGATCATCTTCTTCTTCATTGTTCACTTGTCGGTGCATGGCCACTTGCTCAAGGGCTTCCATTTCTCCTTCACTCATGGAGTCGTAGGTTCCGTCGTCGTGGAGGATCATGGTGCGCTTGTTTGTGCACTCGAAGGACTTGTGGCCTCGGCCTCCGCATGTGAAACATTTGATGGAACTTGTCTCATTGGTTGGAGTAGATGATGATGAAGCTTTCGGCTTGAAGTTGCTTGTAGTAGGAGGACGACTTGAGCTTGTCGAAGCTTTCTTGTAACTTGACTTGTCGTCGTTGCTTGTAGATTGCTTGGTTGAAGGTGTTGGAGTCGTCGAAGCTTGATTGTTGGAGAGGCCATAGGACTTGGATGAGAACTTGGCATACTTGAAGTCATCTTGTACTTGCCGTTCGGCTTTGGTAGCTTAATGTACTAGCTCGATGAGGTTCGAGTATGGTTGGAAGTCGGCAATCTTCTTGATAGGGTGATTGAGTCCGTTCAAGAAACGCGCCATAGTTTGCTCATCATCTTCTTTGACATTGGCTCATATCATGGCAATCTCCATTTCCTTGTAGTACTCTTCAACGCTCTTGTTTCCTTGCTTTAGTTGTTGGAGTTTCTTGAAGAGGTCGCAGTTGTAGTAGTTTGGCACGAATCGTGATCTCATGACATCCTTCATTTGTGCCCAAGTGGTGATGGGTGGTTCACCTCTTGCCGCTCGGTGCTCAATGACTTGTTCCCACCAAATGAGGACGTAGTCTTGGAATTCAAGGGATGCCATTGCGATCTTCTTCTCTTCTTCGTAGTTGTGCAAGCGGAAGATTTTGTCAACCTTCAATGCCCATGATATGTACTCTTCGGGGTCATTGCTTCTGGTAAACTTGGGCATGGTGAACTTTAGCTTGCCATATCGTTGCTCTTCATTGTGTTGGGGTCGGGGATGATGACGCGCATGTCGGTGAGGATTGGCAATCTCATGTTGCTCTTGGCGAGGAGGGTTGTCTTCCTCACGTTGCTCTTGGCGAGGAGGGTTGTCGACCTCATGTTGCTCTTGGTGGACTTGACGTTCTTGTCTCGCTTGAGGAGAAGCTTGTCTATCTTGACGAGGAGCTTGTCGATCTTGACGAGGGGCTTGACGATGCACACGTGCTTGGTAAATCCTTTCTTGAGCTTCGTCGCGAAGTGCTTCTTCATGTAGTCGAGCTTGTCGGCCTCGATTGGCTACGGCACGACTTGAATCTTGAAGGGCACGTTGCGCCTCAAGTGCTTGAGCTTCACGTAGTTGTTGTTCTTGACATTGTGCCTCGGCATCTTGTGCATCTTGATGTTGTCGCGCTCGCTCCTCTTGTTCTTGTTGTCGTTGGCGTTGCCGTTATTGTGCTTGTGCGAAAGGAGCTTGGTTGTGACGATGTCGATGCTCTTGAGAGTCGGTGTCGAGTAGAGGATTGCGGTTAGCTTGACGGTCTTGACGCGTGGCACGACGAAGAGTGTTCGATGTCGGTGTACTTGAACCGGAGAGGGTGTCGTCGGAGTGTGATAGAGGCAAAGGTGTCCCGTCTTTCGATGAGATGATGAATATCGCTTTGATGGAAGTCGACTTTGACGATCCGACTACGAACGTGCGAGGACGTCGCGCCTTAGCAATCGCTAAACCAACTCCGAGAGGTTATCGACCACGCCGGAGCACGATCAACCTGACCACGAGGGTCTGTTTCCTGCGAGCAAACGAAGAACAAGCAAGAAACTGAGATTGCAATCTGGATATTGCGAATATAAGATGAAAGCTTTATTGATCAAGGTGGAGTTCTGTGACGCCTTTGTCTGGTCGCTGAACACAAACGAAGTACGCGAAGTTGCAGCTATGGCGAACTTTTAATCTAAACAAAACCCAAAGTCTAAACGACGCCCTAAGGGCTGTATATATGGAGGAAGAGGGGGGGGGGATTTCGTGGCCCTTGAGGAAGGGGTCCGAAACCAACCCTATCTCTTGTTTCCCCACACATACGGACTCTAAAAACAGCCTATACTTATGTATTTCGAAATTACATGGGCCTGGCCCAATAATAAGGTGACGCAGCACCTAGAATAGCCTCTGGACGAAAGTTATGAAGTAGCATCTTGTATATTTCGTCCAAGGCTTCATGCACGCATTATGGTGGCTTCAACGTCCTGAAATAATCACTTGTAACTCCGTTCTTGTTCCCCATGCGCATGCCATCATCTCCATGCTTGTTCTTGCTCCAATGTTCATCCTTCTCAAAGCTAGGCCCTTCATTTGTAAGCAAAACAAATGTATCCAATTTAGGCAGCATCATATTCTCATGAACATTAGAATCATTAGCAAGAAACGAAAGTACCTGGTAATTTAATTGGCGTGCGCGAGCTCTAGTAATTGGTCCAGTATGTATAGCAGCAGGGACTGTGGGTGTAATAATTGTATTGATGTCCTCATCATCCTCCCCTTCTTGAAATGAAGTCGTCCTCGACGGAAGCTCATCTTCCTTACCCAAATAAGGCTTCAAATCTGCAATATTAAAAGTGGGACTAACCCCAAAATCTGCAGGCAGCTCAAGTTTATATGCATTATCATTTATTTTCTCTAACACCTTAAAAGGACCATCAGCACGTGGCATTAGCTTTGATTTGCGCAAATCAGGAAATCTATCCTTACGCAAATGTAACCAAACAAGATCTCCAGGTGCAAACACAACATGTTTTCTACCCTTATCTCCAGCAAGTTTATATTTAGCATTCATACGCTCAATGTTTTCCTTAGTTAACTCATGCATTTTTAAGATCAATTCAGCACGTTGTTTAGCATCAAAATTAACCTTCTCCGAAGATGTAAGAGGCAACAAATCAATAGGTGCACGAGGTAGGAAACCATACACAATTTCAAAAGGGCACATCTTAGTAGTAGAATGCAATGAACGATTATAAGCAAACTCAATATGAGGCAAGCATTCTTCCCACATTTTCTTATTATTCTTCAAAACAGCCCTAAGCATTGTAGACAATGTTCTATTGACTACTTCAGTTTGTCCATCAGTTTGGGGGTGACAAGTAGTACTAAAAAGCAGTTTGGTCCCCAACTTAGCCCATAAACATCTCCAAAAGTGGCTAAGAAATTTAGTATCACGATCTGAAACAATAGTATTTGGCACACCATGCAAGCGAATAATTTCACGAAAGAACAAATCAGCAACATTAACAGCATCATCGCTTTTATGACATGGTATAAAGTGTGCCATTTTCGAGAATCTATCCACGACAACAAATATGCTATCCCTCCCCTTCTTTGTTCGAGGTAAACCTAAAACAAAGTCCATAGATATATCCTCCCAAGGAACACTAGGTACAGGCAAAGGCATATATAAACCATCAGGATTGAGTCGTGACTTAGCTTTTTGACATGTAGTGCAGCGAGCAACAAAACGCTCAACATCCCACTATCTTCTCCATAGCCTCTTCAAATCTGTTTAGCACATCTCCCACCTGGCCACTCATCATTTGCTGAAATTTATCATGCAACTCCTTGTTCGTCATGTTCGCCCAATCAGTCTCATCGGCTTGTGAACCTGCCATGGTTAGCAGCAATAGAAACACAAAAGAATATGATCCTGCAGACTACTAGAAGTGGTGGTGATGGTGGTGTGTCACAAAACCTTCAAGCGAATCTCAAATTCTTACCAGTTCTTACCCAGCAGCAGGTGGTGATCGGCAACCGTTGTAGTCAAAAACTCTCAAAGCTTGGATATAGCGATTACCAGGGAGAGTCAAACGCACGATGTAGACTTATGTGGAGCTGGGAAGGCTTATAATATGGTAGCAAAATGGTAAGCAATAATCAATTCAGAGATGCAAAGTTGAATAAACGCTCAACGACGGTACTGTGCTGGTCCTAGGCTAGACCGTGCTAGAGACGCGAGCCTAGAACACTAACAAAATCACGGCGCTGCACGTAAACAAGGGAAAAGCACACTCTGGAATTTTTTTTTCGCTCTTTTTTTTTTGCGCTCTTTTTTTTTTGCGCTCCTCTTTTTTTTTCCGAGACCTACTCAGGCAAGGAAACACGAAACGGAAAATATATGGATCTCTAAAACCAACCGAATATGAAAAGAACTCGGATTGGTGGTGGATATATGGCGGTAGTATATGGCAGCGGTGGTGGTATATGGTAGCGGTCGTGGTATATGGATACGGATTCAAAGCGGTGGCGGATAAGCAATGGTGGTAGATGGCAAGGCGATGATGATGGTGCGGCGGCGGCGTGACAACTTATGACCAGAACTCGAAACTCTAAAAGACTAGACTCTAAGACCAGCAACTTGACACGACGATGCAACCGCAAATTCAACAAAGCAAAAACCCTAAAAAGATTATGCAAAGGCTCAGATTGGTTCGGATATGATGAACTAACCCTAATTTTTTTGTGGCTTTTTCGTGGACTGTAGGTATGAAGAACAGACTCGATCTAAACTACGAAAAACTGTAAAATCTCACCGAGCAACCTGGAAATCTGATACCACTTGATAGAGGCAAAGGGTGTCCCGTCTTTCGATGAGATGATGGATATCACTTTGGTGGAAGTCGACTTTGACGATCCGACTACGAACGTGCGAGGACGTCGCGCCTTAGCAATCGCTAAACCAACTCCGAGAGGTTATCGACCACGCCGGAGCACGATCAACCTGACCACGAGGGTCTGTTTCCTGCGAGCAAACGAAGAACAAGCAAGAAACTGAGATTGCAATCCGGATATTGCGAATATAAGATGAAAGCTTTATTGATCAAGGTGGGGTTCTGTGACGCCTTTGTCTGGTCGCTGAACACAAACGAAGTACGCGAAGTTGCAGCTAGGGCGAACTTTTAATCTAAACAAAACCCAAAGTCTAAACGACGCCCTAAGGGCTGTATATATGGAGGAAGAGGGGGGGAATTTCGTGGCCCTTGAGGAAGGGGTCCGAAACCAACCCTATCTCTTGTTTCCCCACACATACGGACTCTAAAAACAGCCTATACTTATGTATTTCGAAATTACATGGGCCTGGCCCAATAATAAGGTGATGCAGCACCTAGAATAGCCTCTGGACGAAAGTTATGAAGTAGCATCTTGTATATTTCGTCCAAGGCTTCATGCACGCATTATGGTGGCTTCAACGTCCTGAAATCATCACTTGTAACTCCGTTCTTGTTCCCCATGCGCATGCCATCATCTCCATGCTTGTTCTTGCTCCAATGTTCATCCTTCTCAAAGCTAGGCCCTTCATTTGTAAGCAAAACAAATGTATCCAATTTAGGCAGCATCATATTCTCATGAACATTAGAATCATTACCAAGAAACGAAAGTACCTGGTAATTTAATTGGCGTGCGCGAGCTCTAGTAATTGGTCCAGTATGTATAGCAGCAGGGCCTGTGGGTGTAACAATGGTATTGATGTCCTCATCATCCTCCCCTTCTTTAAATGAAGTCGTCCTCGACGGAAGCTCATCTTCCTCACCCAAATAAGGCTTCAAATCTGCAATGTTAAAAGTGGGACTAACCCCAACATCTGCAGGCAGCTCAAGTTTATATGCATTATCATTTATTTTCTCTAACACCTTAAATGGACCATCAGCACGTGGCATTAGCTTTGATTTGCGCAAATCAGGAAATCTATCCTTACGCAAATGTAACCAAACAAGATCTCCAGGTGCAAACACAACATGTTTTCTACCCTTATCTCCAGCAAGTTTATATTTAGCATTCATACGCTCAATGTTTTCCTTAGTTAACTCATGCATTTTTAAGATCAATTCAGCACGTTGTTTAGCATCAAAATTAACCATCTCCGAAGATGGAAGAGGCAACAAATCAATAGGTGCACGAGGTAGGAAACCATACACAATTTCAAAAGGGCACATCTTAGTAGTAGAATGCAATGAACGATTATAAGAAAACTCAATATGAGGCAAGCATTCTTCCCACATTTTCTTATTATTCTTCAAAACAGCCCTAAGCGTAGTAGACAATGTTCTATTGACTACTTCAGTTTGTCCATCAGTTTGGGGGTGACAAGTAGTACTAAAAAGCAGTTTAGTCCCCAACTTAGCCCATAAACATCTCGAAAAGTGGCTAAGAAATTTAGTATCACGATCTGAAACAATAGTATTTGGCACACCATGCAAGCGAATAATTTCACGAAAGAACAAATCAGCAACATTAACAGCATCATCGCTTTTATGACATGGTATAAAGTGTGCCATTTTCGAGAATCTATCCACGACAACAAATATGCTATCCCTCCCCTTCTTTGTTCGAGGTAAACCTAAAACAAAGTCCATAGATATATCCTCCCAAGGAACACTAGGTACAGGCAAAGGCATATATAAACCATGAGGATTGAGTCGTGACTTAGCTTTTTGACATGTAGTGCAGCGAGCAACAAAATGCTCAACATCCCGTCTCATCTTTGGCCAAAAGAAATGTGTAGCAAGTACGTCCTCCGTCTTCTTCACGCCAAAGTGTCCCATTAATCCTCCTCCATGCGCCTCCTGCAACAACAAAAGACGAAGAGAGCTAGCTGGAATGCATAGCTTGTTAGCACGGAACACAAATCCATCATTAACGACAAACTTGTTCCAGGTTCTTCCTTCTTTACAATTACGCAATACATCTTTAAAATCAGCATCATGCACATATTGATCTTTGATGGTCTCCAAACCAAATATTTTGAAGTCAAGTTGTGAAAGCATAGTATAGCAACGAGACAATGCATCAGCAATAACATTTTCTTTACCCTTCTTGTGTTTAATGACATAAGGGAAAGTTTCAATGAATTCAACCCATTTAGCATGTCTACGATTCAGTTTAGCTTGACTTATAATATTTTTCAAAGATTCATGATCAGAATGTATAACAAATTCTTTGGGCCATAAATAATGTTGCCATGTTTCTAAAGTCCGAACAAGAGCATATAGTTCTTTATCATAAGTAGAATAATTCAGACTAGGCCCACTCAATTTTTCAGAAAAGTATGCAATAGGTTTGCCATCTTGTAATAACACACCTCCTAATCCAATTCCACTAGCATCACATTCAAGCTCAAAAGTCTTATTAAAATCAGGAAGTTGGAGTAAAGGATCATGTGTCAACTTATCTTTCAATACCGTGAAGGCTTCTTCCTGTGTGGTACCCCAAACAAAAGGCACATCCTTCTTTGTAAGCTCGTTGAGAGGTGCAGCAATGGTGCTAAAATCTCTCACAAAACGCCTATAGAAACCAGCGAGTCCAAGAAAACTCCGCACTTGTGTGACTGTTTTGGGCTGCGGCCAACTCTCAATAGCTTCAATCTTGGCTTTATCAACTTCAATTCCCTGTGGAGTAACAACATAGCCAAGAAAAGATACTCGGTCGGTGCAAAAGGTGCACTTCCCAAGGTTACCAAACAAACGTGCATCACGTAGAGCAATAAAAACAACACGTAAATGTTCCAAATGTTCTTCCAAAGATTGCTATAAATCAGTATATCATCAAAATAGACTACCACAAATCGTTCAATGAAGGCACGTAAAACTTCGTTCATTAGTCTCATGAAAGTACTAGGTGCATTAGTTAACCCAAAAGGCATGACTAACCACTCATATAAACCAAACTTAGTTTTAAATGCAGTTTTCCATTCATCTCCCAATTTCATACGAATTTGATGGTATCCACTACGCAAATCAACTTTGGAGAATATTGTAGAGCCACTCAATTCATCAAGCATATCATCTAGCCTAGGAATAGGATGACGATAACGAATAGTAATATTATTAATGCCTCTACAATCAACACACATACGCGAAGTACCATTCTTTTTAGGCACTAGTATAATAGGAACAACACAAGGACTAAGAGATTCGCGTATATAACCTTTGTCGAGCAGCTCCTGTACTTGACGCATAATCTCCTTCGGCTCCTCTGGATTGGTACGGTATGGTGCACGGTTGGGTAGCGATGCACCGGGAATTAAGTCAATTTGATGCTCAATCCCTCGAATAGGTGGTAATCCCGGTGGCACGTCTTGTGGAAAGACGTCAGCGAACTCCTGCAAAATGTTAGTGACAGCAGGGGGCAAAGAGGAAGGCACGTCCTCGAATGAAAATAATGCCTCTTTGCACACAAAAGCATAGCAAACAGATTTGCTGAAATCTAGCTCATCAATATCAGATTTTGTGGCAAGTAAACATGCACTTTTCAATTTAATTTCAGAAACAACACTAGATGGTTTATTATTAGGTTTCATTTGTTGCTCAAATTCATTTGCCACAATTTGATTTTCACTCTTATTTTTCTCCTGTTTTGCTTTATTAGCTCTATTAATGTCATCTTTCAAAATGGAATCAGGAGTCATAGGAAGCAAAGTAATATTTTTATCCTTATGAACAAGAGTATACTGATTGTTTCTACCATGGTGTACAGAATTTTTATCAAATTGCCATGGTCTACCTAGTAATAAGGAACATGCTTGCATGGGTACCACATCACAATCAACATAATCAGCATATGTAGAGATACTAAAATGCACACGAACAGTACGTGTTACCTTAACCTTGCCGCTGTTGTTGAACCATTGGATGTAGTAAGGATGTGGATGTGGTCTTGTGGTGAGAGATAGCTTCTCCACCATCTCCATGCTAGCCAAGTTGTTACAGCTCCCTCCATCTATGATGACGCGAACAGAACGTTCCTTCACAACTCCCTTTGTATGGAACAAATTATGCCTCTGATTTTGCTCTGCTTGTGTGACCTGCACACTCAAAACACGTTGAGCAACTAAACATTCATACCAGTCAGCGTCTTCAGGAGCCATGTATTGCGTCTCATTTTCAGAATCATCTCCACCATGTTCTTCATGGGTAATAAGAGCCAAAGTCTCCTCATCATAGTCACTAGCGGACTCATACCCACCATCCTCGGTAGCAATCATTACACGCTGATATTTGCATTCTCTCGCAAAATGTCCTCTTCCCTTACAACGACGACAAATAATATCACTTGTGTGCCCTGTCGATGCCATGGAAGAAGAAGAGCTCTGCGCAGGCCCGGCAGGTGTGCTCTTGGCAGAGAGTGGTGGTTGTGCCTGCTTTCTTGTATCACGGCTGGAGGTGGCACCTGATGGAGGTGATGGTGAAGTGGAAGTAGAAGATGCACGCGGTGTCCATGATGAAGGTCGACCTGCAGAAAAGTTAGTTCGCGCCAATGGCTGTCGATCCTGCACTTCACGTTCAGCGTTACAAGCAAGATGGAATAAACGAGTGATATTATTATAATCCTTATACTCTAGAATGGTCTGAATCTCTTTATTTAATCCACCCATAAAACGTGCAAGCATAGCTTCATTCTCCTCAACAATACCACATCTAATCATGCCAGTTTGTAATTCCTGATAATATTCTTCTACAGAATTTTTCCCTTGTCTTAAACGCTGCAATTTTTGAAGTAATTCACGTTGATAATATGGTGGAACCCAACGAGTACGCATAGCAGTTTTCAAAGCAGCCCAAGTAGCTGGAACAGGATATAATCTACAATGTTCAGACCACCAAACACATGCAAAGCTAGTGAAAGCACAAACAGCAGCAGGAACACGTCTGTCCTCAGGATATTGTAAACATGTAAATCGTTGTTCAGTTTCTAACTCCCAAGTAAGATATATATCAGGAACATATCTACCCTCAAATGGTGGAATATTCAATTTCAGTTTAGGGAGATGGTCATGATCTCGTACCTGAGGTGGTGGTGCCGGCCTACCGTTGCGAATATATACCTGAGGTCGACCTGCTGGTGGTGGTGCTGGTGGCTGCACGTAGTTCTGATTTTGATCAACCTCATCCTCATAATCGCCCGCATAATCATCATCCTCCTCAGCCGCCGCAGGAGCAGGAGCCAAAGAAGCATCAACAGTAGGTGCAGCAGCACCCGAATTTTGACCAGTCTCAATTGGAACGCGCTCTGCCCGTCCCACTTGATTTGGAAGGCGGCGTTGGAGATGTGGTTGTTGTTGTAGAGGTGCGACATGTGCGGCCGGTGGTGGTTGGGGAAGACGCTTGAGTAATTCAGTAAACTTGTTATCCAGCTTTGTCTCGAACGACTTCTCCACGGCATCTATCTTCTCCATAGCCTCTTCAAATCTGTTTAGCACATCTCCCACCTGGCCACTCATCATTTGCTGAAATTTATCATGCAACTCCTTGTTCGTCATGTTCTCCCAATCAGTCTCATCGGCTTGTGAACCTGCCATG
Organism: Triticum aestivum; assembly: GCF_018294505.1. Lineage (NCBI taxonomy): Eukaryota > Viridiplantae > Streptophyta > Magnoliopsida > Poales > Poaceae > Triticum > Triticum aestivum. The sequence continues at coordinate 188,622,956 of NC_057808.1, forward strand.
GTGAGCAGCAATAGAAACACAAAAGAATATGATCTTGCAGACTACTAGAAGTGGTGGTGATGGTGGTGTGTCACAAAACCTTCAAGCGAATCTCAAATTCTTACCAGTTCTTACCCAGCAGCAGGTGGTGATCGGCAACCGTTGTAGTCAAAAACTCTCAAAGCTTGGATATAGCGATTACCAGGGAGAGTCAAACGCACGATGTAGACTTATGTGGAGCTGGGAAGGCTTATAATATGGTAGCAAAATGGTAAGCAATAATCAATTCAGAGATGCAAAGTTGAATACACGCTCAACGACGGTACTGTGCTGGTCCTAGGCTAGACCGTGCTAGAGACGCGAGCCTAGAACACTAACAAAATCACGGCGTTGCACGTAAACAAGGGAAAAGCAAACTCTGGAAATTTATTTTTTTCACTCTTTTTTTTGCGCTTTTTTTTTGCGAAAAATCACTATAATGGCGAGTGTCTCAAAACTCTTCCCAGGTCAAACTGACAGGATGGGCACAAAATTTTTTGACTATATTTTTTTCGGAAATCAGGGCAGCGATGACGAAAAAGTGTGACAAAAAATCACTATGATGGCGAGTGTCTCAAAACACTACCCGGGGCCTAAAAATAGGATAGGGAAAAAATATTTTTGGTTGCCGAAATTTTGGCCTAAAAACTGCCCGGGGGTCTCCAGACTTTTTTTTCCGAGACCTACTCAGGCAAGGAAACACGAAACGGAAAATATATGGATCTCTAAAACCAACCGAATATGAAAAGAACTCGGATAGGTGGTGGATATATGGCGGTAGGATATGGCAGCGGTGGTGGTATATGGTAGCGGTAGTGGTAGATGGATACGGATCGGTGGTGGTATATGGATACGGTGATGAGGACATCAATACAATTATTACACCCACAGGCCCTGCTGCTATACATACTGGACCAATTACTAGAGCTCGCGCACGCCAATTAAATTACCAGGTACTTTCGTTTCTTGCTAATGATTCTAATGTTCATGAGAATATGATGCTGCCTAAATTGGATACATTTGTTTTGCTTACAAATGAAGGGCCTAGCTTTGAGAAGGATGAACATTGGAGCAAGAACAAGCATGGAGATGATGGCATGCGCATGGGGAACAAGAACGGAGTTACAAGTGATGATTTCAGGACGTTGAAGCCACCATAATGCGTGCATGAAGCCTTGGACGAAATATACAAGATGCTACTTCATAACTTTCGTCCAGAGGCTATTCTAGGTGCTGCGTCACCTTATTATTGGGCCAGGCCCATGTAATTTCGAAATACATAAGTATAGGCTGTTTTTAGAGTCCGTATGTGTGGGGAAACAAGAGATAGGGTTGGTTTCGGACCCCTTCCTCAAGGGCCACGAAATTCCCCCCCTCTTCCTCCATATATACAGCCCTTAGGGCATCGTTTAGACTTTGGGTTTTGTTTAGATTAAAAGTTCGCCATAGCTGCAACTCCGCGTACTTCGTTTGTGTTCAGCGACCAGACAAAGGCGTCACAGAACCCCACCTTGATCAATAAAGCTTTCATCTTATATTCGCAATATCCAGATTGCAATCTCAGTTTCTTGCCTCTTCTTCGTTTGCTCGCAGGAAACAGACCCTCGTGGTCAGGTTGATCGTGCTCCGGCGTGGTCGATAACCTCTCGGAGTTGGTTTAGCGATTGCTAAGGCGCGACGTCCACGCACGTTCGTAGTCGGATCGTCAAAGTCGACTTCCATCAAAGCGATATTCATCATCTCATCGAAAGACGGGACACCTTTGCCTCTATCAAGTGGTATCAGATTTCCAGGTTGCTCGGTGAGATTTTACAGTTTTTCGTAGTTTAGATCGAGTCTGTTCTTCATACCTACAGTCCACGAAAAAGCCACAAAAAAAATTAGGGTTAGTTCATCATATCCGAACCAATCTGAGCATTTGCATAATCTTTTTAGGGTTTTTGCTTTGTTGAATTTGCGGTTGCATCGTCGTGTCAAGTTGCTGGTCTTAGAGTCTAGTCTTTTAGAGTTTCGAGTTCTGGTCATAAGTTGTCACGCCGCCGCCGCACCATCATCATACGGATTGGTGGTGGTATATGGATACGGATTGGTGGTGGTATATAGATACGGATCCAGAGCGGTGGCGGATAAG
>NC_057808.1:188625657-188652821 GCF_018294505.1 Triticum aestivum
TTGTTTCCCCACACATACGGACTCTAAAAACAGCCTATACTTATGTATTTCGAAATTACATGGGCCTGGCCCAATAATAAGGTGACGCGGCACCTAGAATAGCCTCTGGACGAAAGTTATGAAGTAGCATCTTGTATATTTCGTCCAAGGCTTCATGCACGCATTATGGTGGCTTCAACGTCCTGAAATCATCACTTGTAACTCCGTTCTTGTTCCCCATGCGCATGCCATCATCTCCATGCTTGTTCTTGCTCCAATGTTCATCCTTCTCAAAGCTAGGCCCTTCATTTGTAAGCAAAACAAATGTATCCAATTTAGGCAGCATCATATTCTCATGAACATTAGAATCATTACCAAGAAACGAAAGTACCTGGTAATTTAATTGGCGTGCGCGAGCTCTAGTAATTGGTCCAGTATGTATAGCAGCAGGGCCTGTGGGTGTAACAATGGTATTGATGTCCTCATCAGAGTGACGACTTGAGCGGCTTCGTCTTGACGAGGACGAAGTTGTAGAAGAGCGGACCATCATGGTACGGATATCTTCTTTGAGGGAACTCATGGATGTGTCGAAGTAGTCTCTTGCACGTTGCTCAGATTGTCGTAGGTCGGTGGCGAGGTTGTCGATGCGGTCGCCCAAAGCAAGTTGTTCTTGATGCAAAGCCTGATGTGCACCAAATAGTTGAGTCTTGGTGACGTAGGATGACATGTCGTCGTCTTGCTCCAAGAAGAGTGGATTGGTAGAAGTACGTGGCCTATCCATCATTCCAAACAAAGATATGTGAGTGGGAGAAAGAGAAGAACCAATACCAAATGTACCTTGACCGATGTTGAAAATGGATCAAAGATCACTCCAATGTGTAGCAACGAAATAGCACAATTGGTACCAATTCTTGTTGGTTCTCACACCTACACAAGTAAAAGCTTATGGTGGAGCTTGGTTAGGATGGTGGCACAAAATTTGATGCAATTGTAAGTGAGACTCAATAATGTTGGAAAAGATTCACAAATTTGCAAATGCAACAAGTAGACCAATAACAAGATATGGTACACGGAAACACACACGCAAATAGATAATGTGGGGTTGGGCAACCATGGATGAGCCAAAATGTGGAATTCACCAAGATGCTCTTGTTGCACAACACTAGAGAGACACTAGCACGATTGCACAATAGGCGGATACGAACTTGTGCACAACCTACTAAGCAAAAATGCAACGACTTCTATCCCAAGTATGCTATATGTATGATGTTTCTATGATTTGATCCAAGATGATCGAGTATGACAATCTTAATGTTCTATGATACTATGGTTCTTGCTTATAAGCTCTTTTCTTATCTTTCCCTTTTGCTTAAAAGCTTGTTTGGCTCTTTGTTGTTTGAGCTCTTTTCTCATGCAATGCTTCACGAACCAAGATAGCAATTGTGTATGCGAAGACAACTTTATGACACAAGAGATGATACCAAGATATGCAACTCAATGATGATATGTATGCTATGGGAAGTATGAACACTAATGTGCACAAGTCACGTTGCCGGCAATACTCAAAGGCTAGTCTCGATGGGTAAGCTACGCAAAAGTAAGGCCATGGGGTTATCAATGCAAATGCAAGAGAGTATGATGATATTACGATACCAAGATGATATGAAGGTGAAGGTGATAATGTAGCCGTTCGTAGTAGTCCTTGGCGAAGATGAGCGGGGGTGATGTTGATGCCGAACCGTACCTAGATAGCCGAAACACAATAGGACACGGAAACCACAACTCAAATGCTCAAAGCAAAACGGGTCAAAATTGTCGGAGTTGGTAGCGGGAAAGGCTATGCTGGTGCTATGCGGAAGTGGTGGTGGTATGCGGAAGTGTATGTGGGCACCGGGACAAAATTGGACGAAAGTTAGGCGGTAAACGGAGTGGAGGATGGCAGAGTTGCTGTTAGGGGCCGGATGTCCGGGCTGGTCGGCCGGATGTCCGGGCTCGGGATCCGTGGATGAACACCGCGTGGCGAGGTCAAATCCGTGGCAAAATTCGAAAGATTTTGTGGATGGAAATTGGGGAAAAGATGGGGAAAAGCTAGATCTACCTGCAACACACGAAATCCGCGGATCAAATCCAACAAAACTTCATCACACCAACAAATCACAAAAAAAAATTGGGGCTATTTTTGTGGGGCAATTTTCGGGTTAGGACGAAAAACAACAAAATCAAGCTAGAAAACAAAGAGAGGGGCTCCGAAATCGTGATCAACGTGGCTCATGATACCAAGATGATGTAGGGCGGAACCCTAGATGGCCGATCTTCCACGAAAGGAGCGGATCCCTGCGAAGAACGCGATGAACACGAGGGGCAACACGAGGGAAACACGAGGGGAACACGAGAGAAATCACTCAACCAACAAGAATAGATCACACATGCGCTAGATCGATGAACACAAAGGTAAGATACAAGATCCAAAGTCAACAACGGACGATACAAACGGTAACCGGTTCTTCTCCGTGAGGAGGTCTTGATGGGGGCCACCCAGAGGGGGTCTTGAATCCAAGGTGATCTTCTCCGAAGAGGGGCCGCACTCTCTCTCTCTCTCGGAGGAGATCCGTAATGGATGAGCAAAGCTCTATCTCAACTATGAGCTAAACCAATGCTAACCCTAGAAAGATGGGGGAGAAGGAGTATATATAGTCTAGAGGGTCGAAGGGGTACACTGGCTTCGGCCCTTTACTGTGCGCAGACAGGGGGGGCCAGATGTCCGGGCGACGGGCCGGATGTCCGGGTCTTCCCGAGGGGCTGGAGGGTTCAGCTACTGTAGTTTCTGTCGCGTGGCGCCGGATGTCCGGGCGAGGGGCCGGATTTCCGGGGCTTCGGGAAGAGCCGGATGTCCGGGGCTGGGGCCGGATGTCCGGGCCCTGTAGCACTTCAATGGCTGGGCTGCTGCTGTTGTTGACATCTTCAGGAGCCGGATGTCCGGGGCCTTGGCCGGATGTCCGGGGCCTGGAAGGTGAACTTGCCTTCTTCCGTTGGTTCTCTTCATCCATGGACTTGGTGGCTTGTCCGTCTTCACGTGCATCTTCGTGAGGGTCCTCTTGACACCTGATCATGCATAGCATATCGGACTTAGGTAGTAGCCATGTCTCGAGTGGATCATATGCGATATCACTAAGGAAGGAAGTCACCTCGTTCTCGAGAGCTCTAGCTTGTGCTCGTGTCATGGGTCCTCTTGGCTCTTGATGAGACGATGGTAGGTCCATGGGGATGGTCGTAGGATGCTCCGCATCAGTTCCAATCCAATCGGAGTTACGGATCTCCATATATACACGAAACGGTGAAAGGGCAGAATACCAGAACGCAGGAATAGAGAGAGACATAGATACAGATCCAATCTCGGAGGGGCTCTCGCCCCTCCCATGCCATGGAGGCCCAGGAGCAGAGGGGAAACCCTTCTCCCATCTAGGGAGGAGGTCAACGAAGAAGAAGAAGGGGCCCCCTCTCCCCTTCTCTTCCGGTGGCGTCGGAACGCTGCCGTGGCCACCATCATCGTCACCGCGATCTTCACCAACACCTCCGCTGATGAGGACATCAATACCATTGTTACACCCACAGCCCCTGCTGCTATACATACTGGACCAATTACTAGAGCTCGCGCACGCCAATTAAATTACCAGGTACTTTCGTTTCTTGGTAATGATTCTAATGTTCATGAGAATATGACGCTGCCTAAATTGGATACGTTTGTTTTGCTTACAAATAAAGGGCCTAGCTTTGAGAAGGATGAACATTGGAGCAAGAACAAGCATGGAGATGATGGCATGCGCATGGGGGACAAGAACGGAGTTACAAGTGATGATTTCAAGACATTGAAGCCACCATAATGCGTGCATGAAGCCTTGGACGAAATATACAAGATGCTACTTCATAACTTTCGTCCAGAGGCTATTCTAGCTGCTGCGTCACCTTATTATTGGGCCAGGCCCATGTAATTTCGAAATACTTGAGTATAGGCTATTTTTAGAGTCCGTATGTGTGGGGAAACAAGAGATAGGGTTGGTTTCGGACCCCTTCCCCAAGGGCCACGAAATTCCCCCCTCTTCCTCCATATATACATCCCTTAGGGCGTCGTTTAGACTTTGGGTTTTGTTTAGATTAAAAGTTCGCCATAGCTGCAACTTCGCGTACTTCGTTTGTGTTCAACGACCACACAAAGGCGTCACAGAACCCCACCTTGATCAATAAAGCTTTCATCTTATATTCGCAATATCCAGATTGCAATCTCAGTTTCTTGCTTGTTCTTCGTTTGCTCGCAGGAAACAGACCCTCGTGGTCAGGTTGATCGTGCTCCGGCGTGGTCAATAACCTCTCGGAGTTGGTTTAGCGATTGCTAAGGCGCGACGTCATCGCACGTTCGTAGTCGGATCGTCAAAGTCGACTTCCACCAAAGCGATATCCATCATCTCATCGAAAGACGGGACACCTTTGCCTCTATCATCCGCCATCTTCACCAACGTCTCCATCACCTTCCCCCCTCTATCTACAGTGGTCCACTCTCCCACAACCCGCTGTACCCTCTACTTGAACATGGTGCTTTATGCTTCATATTATTATCCAATGATGTGTTGCCATCTTATGATGTCTGAGTAGATTTTCGTTGTCCTATCGGTGGTTGATGAATTGCTATGATTGATTTAATTTACTTGTGGTTATGTTGCTGTCCTTTGGTGCCCATCATATGAGCGCGCGCGTGGATCACACCATAGGGTTAGTTGTATATTGATAGGACTATGTATTGGAGGGCAAGAGTGACAGAAGCTTCAACCTAGCATAGAAATTGATGCATACGGGATTGAAGGGGGACCAATATATCTTAATGCTATGGTTGGGTTTTACCTTAAAGAACGTTAGTAGTTGCGGATGCTTGCTAATAGTTCCAATCATAAGTGCATAGAATTCCAAGTCAGGGATGGCATGCTAGCAGTGGCCTCTCCCACATAAAACTTGCTATCGGTCTAGTAAAGTAGTCAATTGCTTAAGGACAATTTCGCAACTCCTACCACCACTTTTCCACAGTCGCTATATTTACTTTATTGCTTCTTTACTTAAAACAGCCCCTACTTTTTATTTACGTGCTCTTTATTATCTTGCAAACCTATCCCACAACACCTACAAAATACTTCTAGATTTATTCTTGTTCTAGGTAAAGCGAACGTTAAGCGTGCGTAGAGTTGTATCGGTGGTCGATAGAACTTGAGGGAATATTTGTTCTACCTTTAGCTCCTCGTTGGGTTCGACACTCTTACTTATCGAAAGAGGCTACAATTGATCCCCTATACTTGTGGGTTATCAAGACCTTTTTCTGGCGCCGTTGCCGGGGAGCAATAGCGTGGGGTGAATATTCTCGTGTGTGCTTGTTTGCTTTATCACTAAGTAATTTTTATTTGCTGTTCTAAGTTGTTCTCTATCTTTATTTATGGATATGGAACACGAAATACCAAAAAAATTAGGTTTACTTGCTACTCATGGAGATGGGGAACCTCCTAAAACCCTCGATGATCATTATGTGAAAAATATTATGTACCACTTTGATAATCCTGAGAAAACCTCATTCAATTATGTAATGGGAGACACGTTGGACCAACATGAATACTTTAGGGATTATCGCTTGACTCAGAAAGGGAAACTATGATGGGATCAAATTTATATGTTGAAGTGGTATGCTCGGCAAGTATGCTTGAGATATGATTATACTTGTTGCTCTAGGATGAAGGCTCCACACCTTCCCTTTTCATGCAAATTTAATGATAATGAAACCTTGGCTTCTTATGCTAGAGGTATATATGATTACTATGACGTGGAACAAATAGAAGAATTTGTTGCTTTTAGGGGTGCTTATGAAATTGAATCTATGTTCAAAGAGTTTGAAAATCTTTATGATGCAGTTTATAGACCTGAAAATTTAGCTATCCTTAAATATTGTTATGCCAATTATGAATTCAATTCCGATATTGATGCATTTATTGAGAAAGTCTCCGCTGTCCAAGAAGAGACTAATATTTTGCAGGAATCTATGGAAGAAGAAATTGATGAAACTGTGAGCTCATTGGATGAAAAAGATGAGGAGGAGAGCGAAGAACAAAAGGAGGAAGAGCGGATTAGCTACCTGTGCCCACCTTCTAATGAGAGTAACTCTTCAGCTCATACATTGTTTAATTTCCCTTCGTGCTTACCGAAGGATGATTGCTATGATGACTGTTATGATCCCGTTGATTCTTTTGAAATATCCCTTTTTGATGATGCTTGCTATGCTTGTGGCCAAGATGCCAATATGAATTATGCTTATGGAGATGAACTTGCTATAGTTCCTTATGTTAAACATGAAATTGTTGCTATTGCACCCACGCATGATAGTCCTATTATCTTTTTGAATTCTCCCGACTACACTATATCGGAGAAGTTTTCCTTTATTAAGGATTGTATTAATGGGTTGCCTCTTACCGTTGCACATGATGATTTTGATAGATATAATATGCATGTGCTTGCTGCTCCTACTTGCAATTATTATGAGAGAGGAACTATATCTCCGCCTCTCTATGTTTCCAACATGATAAAATTGCAAGAAACTGTTTATACTATGCATTGGCCTTTACTTTGTGTGCATGAATTGTTCTTTTATGACATGCCGATGCATAGGAAGAGAGTTAGACTTCGTTGTTGCATGATATATGTTACTTTGTGCTCAATACTAAATTACAAATCATTGCTAATTAAAATTGGCTTTGATATACCTTGGGATCCGGGTGGATTCACTACTTGAGCACTATATGCCTAGCTTAATGGCTTTAAAGGAAGCGCTGCCAGGGAAACAACCCGGAAGTTTTAGAGAGTCATTTATTTCTGTTGTCTGCTTTTATATAGTTTAAAAACAAAAAAATAAGGAGGGGAACCCAAAACTTTTTCAAAAAGAAAAGTGAAAGTGAGATAGACGAGCATTGTGAAAGTGGGGGACGTCCTTGAACTTTGTTCATGCCCATGGAAACTTTGTGAATCTTAATTACAGAAACTTTTCAAAAAAAATAATTATCCCCTTGTACAATTCCATTGTATTATAAAAATAATGTGCCAAGGTTTGCCTTTAGGATGTTTACAATGCTTGTTGGTTTGTGCGGTGTAGGACAGAAACTTTGGCTGTAGTGCGCGATTTTACATTTTTTACTGGAACGTCAAATGGTTCTGAAACTTTTTGCACTGTCTTTCTATACAAATTGTTTATTTTTCCTAATTTTGGCGGAATTGTTCAAGTATCAGAAGTATGGTGAATGTTCAGATTATTACAGACTGTTTTTTTAGACAGATTCTGTTTTGATGCATAGTTTGCTTGTTTTGATGAAACTATCGATTTATATGAGTGGATTAAGCCATGAAAAAGTTATATTACAGTAGCTATAATGCAAAAACAAAATATGAACTGGTTTGCAAGAATACTTAGACTAGTGATTTGCTTTATTATACTAACGGATCTTACCGAGTTTTCTGTTGAAGTTTTGTGTGGATGAAGTGTTCGATGATCAAGAAGGTCTCGATGTGAGAAGAAGGAAGAGAGGCAAGAGCTCAAGCTTGGGGATGCCCGAGGAACCCCAAGTAAATATTCAAGGAGACTCAAGCGTCTAAGCTTGGGGATGCCCCGAAAGGCATCCCATCTTTCTTCAACAAGTATCGGTATGTTTTCGGATTCGTTTCGTTCATACGATATGTGCAAATCTTGGAGCGTCTTTTGCATTTAGTTTTCACTTTTCTTTTATGCACCATGCTAGTATGAGATAGTCCTTGGTTTATTTATAGAATGCTCTATGCACTTCACTTATATCTTTTGAGTATGGATTTATAGAATGCTTCATGTGCTTCACTTATATCATTTGAATTTACATAGAAAACCGCCATTTGTAGAATGCTCTTTTGCTTCACTTATATTTGTTAGAGCGTGGGCATATCTTTTGTAGAAAGAATAAACTCTCTTGCTTCACTTATATCTATTTAGAGAGATGACATGAATTGGTCATTCACATGGTTAGTCATAAAATCCTACATAAAACTTGTAGATCACTGAATATGATATGTTTGATTCCTTGCAATAGTTTTGCGATATAAAGATGGTGATATTAGAGTCATGCTAGTGGGTAGTTGTGGATTGTAGAAATACTTGTGTTGAGGTTTGTGATTCCCGTAGCATGCACGTATGGTGAACCGTTATGTAACAAAGTCGGAGCATGAGGTATTTATTGATTGTCTTCCTTATGAGTGGCGGTCGGGGACGAGCGATGGTCTTTTCCTACCAATCTATCCCCCTAGGGGCATGCGTAGTAGTACTTTGCTTCGAGGGCTAATAAACTTTTGCAATAGGTATGTGAGTCGATGGATTATACGCACTCTCACCCTTCCATCATTGTTAGCCTCTTTCGGTACCGTGCATTGCCATTTCTCACCTCGAGAGTTGGTGCAAACTTCGCTGGTGCATCCAAACCCCGTGATACGATACGCTCTGTCACACATAAACCTCCTTATATCTTCCTCAAAACAGCCACCATACCTACCTATCATGGCATTTCCATAGCCATTCCGAGATATATTGCCATGCAACTTCCATCATCATCATATACATGACTTGAGCATCAATTGTCATATTGCTTTGCATGATCGTAAGATAGCTAGCATGATGTTTTCGTGGCTTGTCCGTTTTTTGATGTCATTGCTATGCTAGATCATTGCACATCCCGGTACACCGCCGGAGGCATTCATATTGAGTCATATCTTTGTTCTAGTATCGAGTTGTAATATCGAGTTGTAAGTAAATAAAAGTGTGATGATCATCATTATTACAGTATTGCCCCAGTGAGGAAAGGATGATGGAGACTATGATTCCCCCACAAGTCGGGATGAGACTCCGGACAAAAAAAAAAGAAAGGCCAAAAAAAAAGAAGAGAAGGCCCAAAAAAAACAAAAAAATGAGAGAAAAAGAGAGAAGGTGCAATGTTACTATCCTTTTACCACACTTGTGCTTTAAAGTAGCACCATGTTCTTCATATAGAGAGTCTCTTGAGTTATCACTTTTATATACTAGTGGGAATTTTCATTATAGAACTTGGCTTGTATATTCCGATGATGGGCTTCCTCAAATGCCCGAGGTCTTCATGAGCAAGCAAGTTGGATGCACACCCACTTAGTTTCCAGTTTGAGCTTTCATACAGTTATAGCTCTTAGTGCATCCGTTGCATGGCAATCCCTACTCCTCACATTGACATCAATTGATGGGCATCTCCATATCCCGTTGATTAGCCGCGTCGATGTGAGACTTTCTCCTTTTTTGTCTTCTCCACATAACCCCCATCATCATATTCTATTCCACCTATAGTGCTATGTCCATGGCTTGCGCTCATGTATTGCGTGAGGGTTGAAAAAGCTGAAGCGCGTTAAAAAGTATGAACCAATTGCTCGGCTTGTCATCGGGGTTGTGCATGATTTGAATATTTTGTGTGGTGAAGATGGAGCATAGCCAGACTATATGATTTTGTAGGGATGAGCTTTCTTTGGCTATGTTATTTTGATAAGACATAATTGCTTGGTTAGTATGCTTGAAGTATTATTGTCTTAATGTCAAATGATAGACTATTGCTTTGAATCACTCGTGTCTTAATATTCATGCCATGATTAGATTATGTGATCAAGATTATGCTAGGTAGCATTCCACATCAAAAATTATCTTTTTTATCATTTACCTACTCGAGGACGAGCAGGAATTAAGCTTGGGGATGCTGATACGTCTCCATCGTATCTATAATTTTTGATTATTCCATGCCAATATTATACAACTTTCATATACTTTTGGCAACTTTTTATATTATTTTTGGGACTAACATATTGATCCAGTGCCCAGTGCCAGTTCCTGTTTGTTGCATGGTTTATGTTTCGCAGAAACCCCATATCAAACGGAATCCAAACGGGATAAAAACGGACAGAGAATATTTTTGGAATATTTGGAGAATATGGGAAGAAGAATCAACGCGAGACGGTGCCCGAGGTGGCCATGAGGTAGGGGGCGCGCCCCTGACCCTCGTGGGCCACCCGTAAGGCGGTTGCTGCTCTTCTTCGGCCGCAAGAAAGCTAATTTTCAGAAGAAGAAAAATCTTGGCGAAGGTTTCAATCCAATCGGTGTTACGGATCTCCATATATATACGAAACAGTGAAAGGGCAGAATACCAGAACGCAGAAACAGAGAGAGACAGAGATAAAGATCCAATCTCGGAGGGGCTCCCGCCCCTCCCATGCCATGGAGGCCAAGGACCAGAGGGGAAACCCTTCTCCCATCTAGGGAGGAGTTCAAGGAAGAAGAAGAAGAAGGGGCCCCCTCTCCCCTTCTCTTCCGGTGGCGCCGGAACGCTGCCGTGGCCACCATCATCATCACCGCGATCTTCACCAACACCTCCGCCATCTTCACCAACATCTCCATCACCTTCCCCCCTCTATCTACAGCGGTCCACTCTCCCACAACCCGCTGTACCCTCTACTTGAACATGGTGCTTTATGCTTCATATTATTATCCAATGATGTGTTGCCATCCTATGATGTCTGAGTAGATTTTCGTTGTCCTATCGGTGGTAGATGAATTGCTATGATTGATTTAATTTGCTTGTGGTTATGTTGCTGTCCTTTGGTGCCCATCATATGAGCGCACGCGTGGATCACACCATAGGGTTAGTTGTATGTTGATAGGACTATGTATTGGAGGGCAAGAGTGACAGAAGCTTCAACCTAGCATAGAAATTGATGCATACGGGATTGAAGGGGGACCAATATATCTTAATGCTATGGTTGGGTTTTACCTTAAAGAACGTTAGTAGTTGCGGATGCTTGCTAATAGTTCCAATCATAAGTGCATAGAATTCCAAGTCAGGGATGACATGCTAGTAGTGGCCTCTCCCACATAAAACTTGCTATCGGTCTAGTAAAGTAGTCAATTGCTTAGGGACAATTTCGCAACTCCTACCACCACTTTTCCACACTCGCTATATTTACTTTACTGCTTCTTTACTTAAAACAGCCCCTACTTTTTATTTACGTGCTCTTTATTATCTTGCAAACCTATCCCACAACACCTACAAAATACTTCTAGATTTGTTCTTGTTCTAGGTAAAGCCAACGTTAAGCGTGCGTAGAGTTGTATCGGTGGTCGATAGAACTTGAGGGAATATTTGTTCTACCTATAGCTTCTCGTTGGGTTCGACACTCTTACTTATTGAAAGAGGCTACAATTGATCCCCTATACTTGTGGGTTATCATCGGCATGTGTTCTTCTTCGTTCCTGTGTCTGTCCCTTCGGGGAAATGTCACGCGATGTCTACCGGAGTCCTGTTAGCCCAGCTGCTACAGCCCGGATTCACTCACTGATGACCGACACATTCGTTGCTGGGTCATGTATGCCTGTCCCTGTAAGTTAGTGCCACTTTGGGTTTACGACTAGTCATGTCGGCCCGGGTTCTCTGTCATATAGATGCTAGCGACACTATCATATACGTGAGCCAAAAGGCGCAAACGGTCCCGGGCCAGGTAAGGTGGCAACCGTGGGAATACCGTGCGTGAGGCCGCAAAGTGATATGATAGAGGCAAAGGTGTCCCGTCTTTCGATGAGATGATGAATATCGCTTTGATGGAAGTTGACTTTGACGATCCGACTACGAACGTGCGAGGACGTCGCGCCTTAGCAATCGCTAAACCAACTCCGAGAGGTTATCGACCACGCCGGAGCACGATCAACCTGACCACGAGGGTCTGTTTCCTGCGAGCAAACGAAGAACAAGCAAGAAACTGAGATTGCAATCTGGATATTGCGAATATAAGATGAAAGCTTTATTGATCAAGGTGGAGTTCTGTGACGCCTTTGTCTGGTCGCTGAACACAAACGAAGTACGCGAAGTTGCAGCTATGGCGAACTTTTAATCTAAACAAAACCCAAAGTCTAAACGACGCCCTAAGGGCTGTATATATGGAGGAAGAGGGGGGGAATTTCGTGGCCCTTGAGGAAGGGGTCCGAAACCAACCCTATCTCTTGTTTCCCCACACATACGGACTCTAAAAACAGCCTATACTTATGTATTTCGAAATTACATGGGCCTGGCCCAATAATAAGGTGACGCAGCACCTAGAATAGCCTCTGGACGAAAGTTATGAAGTAGCATCTTGTATATTTCGTCCAAGGCTTCATGCACGCATTATGGTGGCTTCAACGTCCTGAAATCATCACTTGTAACTCCGTTCTTGTTCCCCATGCGCATGCCATCATCTCCATGCTTGTTCTTGCTCCAATGTTCATCCTTCTCCAAGCTAGGCCCTTCATTTGTAAGCAAAACAAATGTATCCAATTTAGGCAGCATCATATTCTCATGAACATTAGAATCATTACCAAGAAACGAAAGTACCTGGTAATTTAAATGGCGTGCGCGAGCTCTAGTAATTGGTCCAGTATGTATAGCAGCAGGGCCTATGGGTGTAAAAACGGTATTGATGTCCTCATCATCCTCCCCTTCTTGAAATGAAGTCGTCCTCGACGGAAGCTCATCTTCCTCACCCAAATAAGGCTTCAAATCTGCAATGTTAAAAGTGGGACTAACCCCAAAATCTGCAGGCAGCTCAAGTTTATATGCATTATCATTTATTTTCTCTAACACCTTAAAAGGACCATCAGCACGTGGCATTAGCTTTGATTTGCGCAAATCAGGAAATCTATCCTTACGCAAATGTAACCAAACAAGATCTCCAGGTGCAAACACAACATGTTTTCTACCCTTATCTCCAGCAAGTTTATATTTAGCATCATACGCTCAATGTTTTCCTTAGTTAACTCATGCATTTTTAAGATAAATTCAGCACGTTGTTTAGCATCAAAATTAACCTTCTCCGAAGATGGAAGAGGCAACAAATCAATAGGTGCACGAGGTAGGAAACCATACACAATTTCAAAAGGGCACATCTTAGTAGTAGAATGCAATGAACGATTATAAGCAAACTCAATATGAGGCAAGCATTCTTCCCACATTTTCTTATTATTCTTCAAAACAGCCCTAAGCATAGTAGACAATGTTCTATTGACTACTTCAGTTTGTCCATCAGTTTGGGGGTGACAAGTAGTACTAAAAAGCAGTTTAGTCCCCAACTTAGCCCATAAACATCTCCAAAAGTGGCTAAGAAATTTAGTATCACGATCTGAAACAATAGTATTTGGCACACCATGCAAGCGAATAATTTCACGAAAGAACAAATCAGCAACATTAACAGCATCATCGCTTTTATGACATGGTATAAAGTGTGACATGATATGATGTGTAACATGCTAGATCGATGTGACTTAGGATCGGGGTCCTGACATAAACATGATCCAATCATATTCATGGTCAACACAAACACCAAATAACATTTATATAGGTCCAACACTAATCCCGAAGGTAGAGGGAGTGTGCGATGGTGATCTTATCAAGCTTGGTATCACTTCCAACACACATCGTCACCTCGTCCTTGCAACTCCTGTTTTTAGTTACTAATCTTAGCATATGAACCGGTATCAAATACCCAGGGGCTACTATGAACACTAGTAAAGTACACATCAATAACATGTATATCAAATATACCGTTGTTCACTTTGCCATCCTTCTTATCCTCCAAGTATTTGGGTAGTTCCGCTTCCAGTGACCATTCCCTTTGCAGTAGAACCACTCATTTTCATGTTTGGGTCTAGCTTTGGGCTTCTTCACGGGAGTGGCAACTTGCTTCCCATTCTTCTTGAAGTTCCCTTTCTTTCCCTTGCCCTTTTACTTGAAACTAGTGGTCTTGTTAACCATCAACACTTGATGCTCTTTCTTGATTTCTACCTTCGCCGATTTCAGCATCGTGAAGAGCTAGGGAATCGTTTTCGTCATCCCTTGCATATTAGAGTTCATCACAAGTTCTAGTAACTTGGTGATAGTGACTAGAGAACTCTGTCAATCACTATCTTATCTGGAAGATTAACTCCCACTTGATTCAGGCGATTGTAGTACCCAGACATTCTGAGCACATGCTCACTAGCTGAGCTATTCTCCTCCATCTTGTAGGCAAAAGTACTTGTTAGAGGTCTCATACCTCTTAAAATGGGCATGATTCTGAAATATCATTTTCAGCTCTTGGAACATCTCATATGCTCCATGGCGTTCAAAACATTTTTGAAGTCCCGGTTCTAAGCTGTAAAGCATGGTGCACTAAACTATCAAGTAGTCATCATATCGAGCTTGTCAAACGTTCATAACATCTGCATCTGCTCCTGCAGTAGGTCTGTCACCTAGCGGTGCATCAAGGACATAATTCTTCTATGCAGCAATGAGGATAATCCTCAGATCACGGACCTAGTCCGCATCATTGCTACTATCATCTTTCAACTTAGTTTTCTCTAGGAACATATCAAAAATAAAATAGGGAGCTAAAAGCGAGCTATTGATCTACAACATAGATATGCAAATACTACCAGGACTAAGTTCATGATAAATTAAGTTCAATTAATCATATTACTTAAGAAATCCCACTTAGATAGACATCCCTTGAGTCACCTAAATGATCACGTGATCCATATCAACTAAACCATGTCCGATCATCACGTGAGATGGAGTAGTTTTCAATGGTGAACATCTCTATGTTGATCATATCTACTATACGATTCACGTTCGACCTTTTGGTCTCCAGTGCTCCGAGGCCATGTCTGTACATGCTAGGCTCGTCAAGTTTAACCCGAGTATTCTGCATGTGCAAAACTGTCTTGCACCCATTGTACATGAACGTAGAGCTTATCACACCCGATCATCACGTGGTGTCTCGGCACGATGGACTGTCGCAACGGTGCATACTCAGGGAGAACACTTATACCTTGAAATTTTTAGTGAGGGATCATCTTATAATGCTATCGCCATACTAAGCAAAATAAGATGCATAAAAGATAAACATCACATGCTGATGAGGACATCAATACAATTATTACACCCACAGTCCCTGCTGCTATACATACTGGACCAATTACTAGAGCTCGCGCACGCCAATTAAATTACCAGGTACTTTCGTTTCTTGCTAATGATTCTAATGTTCATGAGAATATGATGCTGCCTAAATTGGATACATTTGTTTTGCTTACAAATGAAGGGCCTAGCTTTGAGAAGGATGAACATTGGAGCAAGAACAAGCATGGAGATGATGGCATGCGCATGGGGAACAAGAACGGAGTTACAAGTGATGATTTCAGGACGTTGAAGCCACCATAATGCGTGCATGAAGCCTTGGACGAAATATACAAGATGCTACTTCATAACTTTCGTCCAGAGGCTATTCTAGGTGCTGCGTCACCTTATTATTGGGCCAGGCCCATGTAATTTCGAAATACATAAGTATAGGCTGTTTTTAGAGTCCGTATGTGTGGGAAAACAAGAGATAGGGTTGGTTTCGGACCCCTTCCTCAAGGGCCACGAAGTTCCCCCCCCTCTTCCTCCATATATACAGCCCTTAGGGCGTCGTTTAGACTTTGGGTTTTGTTTAGATTAAAAGTTCGCCATAGCTGCAACTTCGCGTACTTCGTTTGTGTTCAGCGACCAGACAAAGGCGTCACAGAACCCCACCTTGATCAATAAAGCTTTCATCTTATATTCGCAATATCCAGATTGCAATCTCAGTTTCTTGCCTGTTCTTCGTTTGCTCGCAGGAAACAGACCCTCGTGGTCAGGTTGATCGTGCTCCGGCGTGGTCGATAACCTCTCGGAGTTGGTTTAGCGATTGCTAAGGCGCGACGTCCTCGCACGTTCGTAGTCGGATCGTCAAAGTCGACTTCCATCAAAGCGATATTCATCATCTCATCGAAAGACGGGACACCTTTGCCTCTATCACCTCCTGCAACAACAAAAGACGAAGAGAGCTAGCTGGAATGCATAGCTTGTTAGCACGGAACACAAATCCATCATTAACGACAAACTTGTTCCAGGTTCTTCCTTCTTTACAATTCTGCAATACATCTTTAAAATCAGCATCATGCACATATTGATCTTTGATGGTCTCCAAACCAAATATTTTGAAGTCAAGCTGTGAAAGCATAGTATAGCGACGAGACAATGCATCAGCAATAACATTTTCTTTACCCTTCTTGTGTTTAATGACATAAGGGAAAGTTTCAATGAATTCAACCCATTTAGCATGTCTACGATTCAGTTTAGCTTGACTTTTAATATGTTTCAAAGATTCATGATCAGAATGTATAACAAATTCTTTGGGCCATAAATAATGTTGCCATGTTTCTAAAGTCCGAACAAGAGCATATAGTTCTTTATCATAAGTAGAATAATTCAGACTAGGCCCACTCAATTTTTCAGAAAAGTATGCAACAGGTTTGCCATCTTGTAATAACACACCTCCTAATCCAATGCCACTAGCATCACATTCAAGCTCAAAAGTCTTATTAAAATCAGGAAGTTGGAGTAAAGGAGCATGTGTCAATTTATCTTTCAATACCGTGAAGGCTTCTTCCTGTGCGGTACCCCAAACAAAAGGCACATCCTTCTTTGTAAGCTCGTTGAGAGGTGCAGCAATGGTGCTAAAATCTCTCACAAAACGCCTATAGAAACCAGCGAGTGATGAGGACATCAATACAATTATTACACCCACAGGCCCTGCTGCTATACATACTGGACCAATTACTAGAGCTCGCGCACGCCAATTAAATTACCAGGTACTTTCGTTTCTTGCTAATGATTCTAATGTTCATGAGAATATGATGCTGCCTAAATTGGATACATTTGTTTTGCTTACAAATGAAGGGCCTAGCTTTGAGAAGGATGAACATTGGAGCAAGAACAAGCATGGAGATGATGGCATGCGCATGGGGAACAAGAACGGAGTTACAAGTGATGATTTCAGGACGTTGAAGCCACCATAATGCGTGCATGAAGCCTTGGACGAAATATACAAGATGCTACTTCATAACTTTCGTCCAGAGGCTATTCTAGGTGCTGCGTCACCTTATTATTGGGCCAGGCCCATGTAATTTCGAAATACATAAGTATAGGCTGTTTTTAGAATCCGTATGTGTGGGGAAACAAGAGATAGGGTTGGTTTCGGACCCCTTCCTCAAGGGCCACGAAATTCCCCCCCTCTTCCTCCATATATACAGCCCTTAGGGCGTCGTTTAGACTTTGGGTTTTGTTTAGATTAAAAGTTCGCCATAGCTGCAACTTCGCGTACTTCGTTTGTGTTCAGCGACCAGACAAAGGCGTCACAGAACCCCACCTTGATCAATAAAGCTTTCATCTTATATTCGCAATATCCAGATTGCAATCTCAGTTTCTTGCCTGTTCTTCGTTTGCTCGCAGGAAACAGACCCTCGTGGTCAGGTTGATCGTGCTCCGGCGTGGTCGATAACCTCTCGGAGTTGGTTTAGCGATTGCTAAGGCGCGACGTCCTCGCACGTTCGTAGTCGGATCGTCAAAGTCGACTTCCATCAAAGCGATATTCATCATCTCATCGAAAGACGGGACACCTTTGCCTCTATCACATGCAATCAAAATATGTGACATGATATGGCCATCATCATCTTGTGCCTTTGATCTCCATCTCCAAAGCACCGTCATGATCTCCATCGTCTCCGGCTTGACACCTTGATCTCCATCATAGCATCGTTGTTGTCTCGCCAACTATTGCTTCTACAACTATCGCTAACGCATAGTGATAAAGTAAAGCAATTACATGGCGTTTGCATTTCATACAATAAAGCGACAGCCATAAGGCTCCTGCGAGTTGCCGATAACTTTTACAAAACATGATCATGTCATACAACAATGTATATCACATCATGTCTTGACCATATCACATCACAACATGCCCTGCAAAAACAATTTAGACGTCCTCTACTTTGTTGTTGCAAGTTTTACATGGCTGCTACGGGTTCTAGTAAGAACCGTTCTTACCTACGCATCAAAACCACAACGATGATTTATCAAATTTGCTGTTTTAACCTTCAACAAGGACCGGCCGCAGTCAAATTCGGTTCAACTAAAGTTGGAGAAACAGACACCCACCAGCCACCTTTATGCAAAACTAGTTGCATGTCTGTCGGTGGAACCAGTCTCATGAACGTGGCCATGTAAGGTTGGTCCGGGCCGCTTCATCCAACAATACCGCCGAATCAAAATAAGACGTTGGTGGAAAGCACTATGACTATGATCTCCCACAACACTTTGTGTTCTACTCGTGCATATCATCTACGCATAGACCTGGCTCAGATGCCGCTGTTGGGGAAAGTAGTATGCAATTTCAAAAAAATTCCTATGCTCACGCAAGATCTATCTAGGAGATGCATAGCAACGAGAGGGGGAGAGTGTGTCCACGTACCCTCGTAGATCGAAAGCGGAAGCGTTAGGTTAATGCGGTTGATGTAGTCAAACGTCTTCGCGATCCAACCGATCAAGTACCGAACATACGACACCTCCGAGTTCAGCACACGTTCAGCTCGATGACGTCCCTCGAACTCTTGATCCAGCAGAAGGTCGAGGGAAAGTTTCGTCAGCACGACAGTGTGGTGACGGTGATGGTGACGTGATCCGCGCAGGGCTTCGCCTAAGCAGTACGTGAATATGACCGAAGGAGTACACCGTGGAGAGAGACGCCGCACACGGCTTGGAACAATTGGTGTGTCTCCAAGGGGTGCCCTGCCCACATATATAAAGGAGGGAGAGGAGGAGGCCGGCCACCAGGAGCGCGCCATGAGGGGGGAGTCCTACTAGGACTTCAGTCCTAGTAGGATTCGCCCCCTTTTTTCCTTCTCATGGAGGGGGAAAGAGGGAAGAGGAGAAGGAAAGGGGGGTGTGCCCCCTCCCCTAGTCCAATTCGGACTCCCTATGGGAGAGGGGGGCGCAGCCACCCCTTGTGGGCTGCCTCCCCTCTCCCCTATGGCCCATGTAGGCCCATTACTTTCCCCGGGAGGTTTCGGTAACCCCTCGGTACTCCGATAAATATCCGAAACGTCCCGAAACCATTCTGGTGTCCAAATACTATCGTCCAATATATCAGTCTTTTCCTCTCGACCATTTCGAGACTCCTCGTCATGTCCGTGATCTCATCCGGGACTCCGAACAATCTCCGGTCACCAAAACACACAACTCATAATACAAATCGTCATCGAACGTTAAGCGTGCGGACCCTACGGGTTCGAGAACTATGTAGACATGACCGAGACACATCTCCGATCAATAACCAATAGTGGAACCTGGATGCTCATATTGGTTCCTACATATTCTACGAAGCTCTTTATCGGTCAAACCGCAATAACAACATACGTTATTCCATTTGTCATCGGTATGTTACTTGCCCAAGATTCGGTCGTCGGTATCCTTATACACAGTTCAATCTCGTTACCAGCAAGTCTCTTTACTCATTCCGTAATGCATCATCCCACAACTAACTCATTAGTCACATTGCTTGCAAGGCTTATTATGATGTGCATTACCGAGAGGGCCCAGAGATACCTCTCCGATACTCAGAGTGACAAATTCTAATCTCGATCTATGCCAACCCAACAAACACCTTTGGAGATACCTATAGAGCACTTTATAATCACCCAGTTACGTTGTGACGTTTGATAGCACACGAGGTATTCCTCTGGTATCCGGGAGTTGCATAATCTCGTAGTCAAAGGAATATGTATAAGTCATGAAGAAAGCAATAGCAATAAAACTTAACGATCATTATGCTAAGCTAACAGATGGGTATTGTCCATGGGTATTGTCCATGATGTGATCCCGTTCATCAAATGACAACTCATGTCTATGGTTAGGAAACTTAACCATCTTTGATTAACGAGCTAGTCTAGTAGAGGGTTACTAGGGACACTTTGTTTTGTCTATGTATCCACACATGTATCAAGTTTCCTGTTAATACAATTCTAGCATGAATAATAAACATTTATCATGATATAAGGAAATATAAATAACAACTTTATTATTGCCTCTAGGGCATATTTCATTCACTAAGTTGGGACACCCTTGCAGGGTTTGATCTTTAGAAATCCATGCCCGCGGTTATGTGGCAGATGGGAATTTTTAATATCCGGTTGTAGAGAACTTGACACCAGATCCGAATTAAAATACACCAACCGTGTGTGTAACCATGATCGCCTCTTTTCAATGAAGTTCGGGAAGAGAACACGGTGGGGTTATGTTTGAACGTAAATAGTTCAGGATCACTTCTTGATCATTGCTAATTTGTGACCTTTTGCGTAGTTTCTCATCTTATTCTTGTACTCGTAAGTTAGCCACCATACAATGCTTAGTGCTGCTGCAACCTCATCACTTATCCATTCCATACCCCATTAAGCTTTGCTAGTCTTGATACCCATGGTAATGGGATTGTTGAGTCCTCGTGGCTCACAGATTACTACAACAACAGTTGTAGTACAGGTAATGCGATGATATGATGTGAGAGCGATGCTTGCTTGTTTTGGAGTTCTTCTGCTTCTTCTTCTTCTTTGATCAAGGGATAAGTTCCGGGTCGGGAGCCTGGGATTAGCAGGGTGGAAGTTGTTCTTTTTCATTTGATTTCATCCGTAGTCGGATCCTGCTCTTCTGTATGATGATTTCTATGTATGAATGAACTGTTGTATTCATGTTGTAGCTTGTGGCGAGTGTAAGCCTTTATCTTGTATTCTCATCTATTCAATACATGGTATGTTGTAATGATATCCACCTTGCTATGCGCTTGAAATGCGGTTCTGCCCCAATCATGAGTTCATCACATGATTGGGATAGAATCGCATCTTGGGCGCTACAGGGCCCCACCTTCTTCTTTGTAGAATTGATCAACAATAGTCCATGTCCTTGACGCATGTCCGTGGCAGCTCCTTGGATGCTTTTTGATGTAGCACTGGCTTATAAGATTTACATACTCTTGTGCTTCAAAATATTTAGTATAATTTTATCTTTTAATACGTAGCATATACATGTTTCCAATATTTCTGCATAAAGCATAAAAATGTGCATTATTTTTGCCCTTGATAATAAAATATAACATCATACAATTATCAATAGAAATTACCTGAAAAATAGATTGTGTAATATTTGTAGACGTATGTATGGTATCTATGTCCATATCATCTTCCCTTTCTTGAAAATAAAGCTGTCCTCGGCTTTCCATGAGCTGCAATTTATAAAACCGAGCAAACCAAGCAGGGCAGAACAAGCTACTAGATGTGCATATAGAAGTGAACCATGTCCCCTGATAAAATGATTTGTGATAGTCAACTATCGGTGCAACAGATATAATAAATGAAATAGCATGAATATCATGTGCACTTAGATCAACACTGTTCTTGTGTATGCAATCCAACATGGTGCTGAGTCCAATAGATATATCACCATCGATTGGCATGCCAAAATCATAAAAAGTAGAATTAAAAGCGGACAACACATGCACAACGTCAGCTTGATTACTACTAGATGCTTGCTTTTTGTCGTTACACATTTGATTTCTAGGTTTTTCATCTTTTACTATCTCATCTGGAGTCATGGGTAGCAAGTTAATAGTTTTTCCTTCAAACATGAGGGTATACGAATTTGTTCTACCATGATGGGTAACACAATTATCATATTGCCAAGGTCGACCTAACAATAAAGAACATGCTTGCATAGATACGACATCGCAGTTAACATAATCATGATACGAACCAAGTGTAAAATAAACCCTCACACGACATGTTACCTTCAATTTACCAGAGTCGTTGAACCATTGGATATAATATGGATGGGGTGTCTTGTAGTGGTGAGGCAAAGCTTCTCTACCATCTCAATACTCGCCAAATTATTTTAGCTTCCACCATCAATGATCACACGAACATAATGCCCTTTGACAACAAATTTAGTTTGAAAATTATTATGGCGTTGAGGCATCTCAGCATGCCCAACCTGGGCACTAAGTACTCGCATGGTTACAAGGCTTGGGTATTGATCTTCCATTGCAGCATTAACATGTATCGCCTCCGCGTCATTCTCCTTAGTGTCACCTGCATTGTTAGTGGCATGCATAGCATGTGTATCTTCATCTAAATCACTAGCGGATGAGTACTCACCATCTTCCCGCACAATGAATGTACGTTCATTTGGGCAGTCCTTCATCAAGTACCCGCCACCTTTGCATATATGACACTTCATGTCCCTTGTGCGTCCAGATGAAGTGGTGGGTGCTAGAGATATTGCTTTCGAAGCTGCATAGGATTGTGGAGCTGATTTTGAACTTGTTGGCAGTGCACCATTGTTCGAGAGATGTGGTGTTGCCTCTGTAGTGGTTTGTACAGTTGGAGAGTGTCTCCATGATGAGTGACGACCTGCAGAAAAGTTACCTCGTTCGTTGTTGTGCCGTCCCTGTACTTCCCTTTCAGCTTTACAAGAAAAATGAAACAAACGAGAAATAGAATTGTACTCCTTATAGTCCAATATATCCAGAATATCACGATTCAAACCACCTAAAAATCTAGCCATCATGGCATCTTCAGTTTCAACTAATCCACATTGCATTAAGCCAGTTTGCAATTCTTGATAATAATCCTCTACAGAACTACTACCTTGTTTTAAACGTTGCAATTCGTTTAGTTTGTCACGAGCATAATATGAAGGAACATAACGTTGTCGCATAGCTCGTTTTAAAGCATCCCAAGTAGTAGGTATATTGGTTGCATTAACATGACAATACTCACTCCACCAAATAGAAGCAAACTTTGTAAATTCACTAGTGGCTGCCCTAACTATTTGATTCTCAAGAATATCATGACATGCAAATTTTTGTTCAACTAAAAGTTCCCAATCAAGATAAAGATCTAGATTATATTTACCATTGAAAGAAGGCATAGTAAATTTAATTTTAGCACTAGAGTGGTCATAATCTCGAACATCATACCTGTGTGGACCTCGTGCCATACCTTGACGGTTGAAACGCAATTTTCGATGAACACGGTCATTGTGGCAGTCGACTGCTTGGTCGTCCTCGGTGTCACCGGAATAATCCTCGTAGTTGTCCCCATATTCCTCGTTGACACGGGGAGGAATGCATTGGTGCTGGTTTATGGTGGCGGCATCTGTGGCAGTAGCTGGGTGTTGTGGATGACACACGGGCACACGTCGAGCTCATGAAATAGCGGCGCCACCCATGGAGTTGCGAGGAACAACATTGTTGTTGACCCGGGTGCAATCAGCAACCCGTCCAGACGTGACAATATATCATGCAGATGTGTGTTGGAAACACCTTGTGCATCCTCTATGGCCTTGAGCCTCTCTTCTGCCACAATGTGAACACCCTTAAGTTGGGCGAGGCGCTCACTGGTGACCTTCACATCCGCATCGAGTTCCTCAAGTGTGGGTTGATCCTGTGCCATTGTTAGCGAAAGAGAAAAAACACAGTGTATAATCCCTATCAACTAGTAGGATGTGGTGGAGAAAATTCGCTCACACTCAAGCTTAGTATCAAATTCTATTTTTTCTTACCAATGCAACAGGTGGTGATCGACGCATTGGTGTTGGCTTCAAACGACCGATGAAGATTGGATGGAGCGATGACTAGGAATCAATAGAGCCGAAACCTGTACTTATTGGTAGGGAAAAGTGTATCTTGGCAAAGGTTTCTCAACTCAAAATATCAGTGGCACAATTTAGCAAAAATCAATGCAAGTTGAATAATTGCTCAAACTCCTAACTAGTGCTGGTAGTCGACTAGTAAGAGATAAAACAATCTAAGCCCAAATACCGAATTAAATGAGTGGAACATGTCGAGTAATATATAATAGTGTGAAGTAGCGGAAGACACGTGAGTGGATAACAAAGATGGAAAACAAATGATAGATGGTGGAGCGATCGAGTAGCAACAAAAATAGTGTCCCGAATAACAGAAGGCAAAAAGTAGTCCAAAACAAATGCTAGCCGGCTCGATGTTGTTACTTTTTTTAATTTTTTAATTTTTTGGTTTTCTTTTTTTTTCTATTTT
The DNA here is from genome assembly GCF_018294505.1 of Triticum aestivum. Taxonomy (NCBI): domain Eukaryota; kingdom Viridiplantae; phylum Streptophyta; class Magnoliopsida; order Poales; family Poaceae; genus Triticum; species Triticum aestivum. The sequence goes on from NC_057808.1 coordinate 188,649,706, forward strand.
TTTACTTTTTTTATCAGTCGGATTACTAGCGAACATACACAAGTTGGCTACCAGGATTTTTTTTGCTGCAATGTGGCGGCCGGCGAAGAAAAAAACCAAACGCGTGCGCGAACGACGCAAATGATGGGACATGGATGAATCGGCGAGTGGATGACTCGGCAGGCGGATGGACTGGTGTGGTGGACACGTAAAGGAGTGGACGAAGATTTGTTTTCTGTTTTACCTTACCATATCACGGACGAACTTGGCGGAAAAATATATGGACAAAAAACAAAGATCGATCTGGTAGATAATGTTTTCTCGGACTAATCTAAACCAACACTAATACTAGGATGAATGCAACCAAAAATTTAACTACAGAAATACAAAATGCAAAAATTGCTAGAGGCTAAAGAGGTAGGTGCAACGGATGAACGAATCTATTTTTTTGGCTTTTTTTGGGTTGTAGGACTAAAAACAATCTAATCTAATAAAACTGTAAATCTCTCACCGATGAACCTGAAAACTGATACCACTTAATGTGAACTGGTGACCCGATCTTTCGATGAGAGAGAGATAACTACTATTTTTGGAGGATTTGATCCTCATGATCCGGCTGCCAACCGTACAGGGAGAACCGTACACGACTGATATCCACGGCAATCGCTGAACCAACTCCATGATGTTATCGACCGAGCCAACGGCATGATCGACCTATCCACGAAGGATTTTTCCTGCAAGCAAATCAAAGAACATGCAAGAAAATAATAGCCAAGCAATCTGAAATTATGAATATGCTAGATGGAATAAATCTCACAAGATGGGGTTCAATAGGATGCCTTGATGGTCTCACTAGCCGCTACGAGCGAAGACGAATAAAAGTAGCAATAACTAAACTTCTCTAAACAAAATCCAAGTCTAACCCTAATTGATACACTGCTATCAGAGACGATGGCCTGATGTCTCGTGTTGTCTTAGAAGTCCGGCGCTCGGACGAAATCTAGGCAGCCCATGGCTTGCACACGAGACATGCTTCTCATGGGCCAAGCCTGTGCGTGTACATGCATGTAATGCATGCCTGCATGATGGCTTTGACTAGTATGAGCCCCACCTTCTTCTTTGTAGAATTGATCAACAATAGTCCATGTGCTTGGCGCATGTCCGTGGCAGCTCCTTGGATGATTTTTGATGGAGCACTGGCTTATAAGATTAACATACTCTTGTGCTTCAAAATCTTCGTTATAATTTTGTATTTTAATACATAGCATATACATGTTTCCAATATTTCTGCATAAAGCATAAACATGTATAGTATTTTTGCCCCTGATAATAAAATACAACATCATACAATTATCAATAGAAATTACATGAAAAATATATTGTGTAATATTTGTTGACGTATCTATGGTATCTATGTCCACATCACTTGCATGGGCACATAAGAAATCATGCAACTACTCTGTTAAATCGACCTATCAAGCTCTAGTAAATCAAAAAGAGTGTATAACTCTAGATGAAGGGTAGATAGCGGGATCTTTAGTGGATGAAGGGCAGTAAGCTTTGGAAACTCAATGTAGTCCCTAAAGTAAGGGTTTTATGGCAGCGGGTGATTAAGGGCATTATTTCTGGTGAATGTACCCTAAAACATAGACACATCAGAGAGATCAGTACATGCAAAATCTGTCTCACTATGGCGGAGGATCTTATGCATGCACTCATCAATCGTTCCCATGCACGTCGGTTTTGGGAGGAGGCTCGACTTCTATTTGATATTGATATACCTCGGCTTCATCCTCAGACTTGGTCATGAGACATTTTATGCGAGAAACGGTTCTCTGAAAAGGACCGCACAATCATCATTATAGTCATGTGGTCTATTTGGATGCCATGCAACAGATGGACACATGATGAAGTTGAAACCACAAGTGCTCCCTTGGTGGTTTTGGTAATTAATGTCAACATATTTTTTCTTGGAGTAATAGTTTTATCTACTAATATTTCAGACAAGTTCAACAGTGGCATGGCAACAACAAGAGGATGTGGACCCCCTTCAAAATGCTAAGGACATGGATTGGCAAAAGCTCCAGACTCTACATTTTTGGTTAAGAGATCCAAGATCACATTGAGTCCATAGGAAAGCCAATACTATTAAAAGGGGATGAGGTTTTGAATATGATCTATTTGCTCCAGTGCTTAGTGATATTGCTCCAAAACCCACAACCACTTTCTCTGATAGAGGCAAAGGTGTCCCGATGTTTCGATGAGATAGCAATCGTTTTCTGTGGGAGTCGACTTTGACGATCCGAATACGAACGTGCGAAGACGTCGCGCCTTAGCAATCGCTAAACCAACTTCCGAGGGGTTATTGACCACGCCGGAGCACGATCAACCTGACCACGAGGGTCTATTTCCTGCGAGCAAACGAAGAACAAGCAAGAAACTTAGATTGCAATCTGGATATTGCGAATAAAAGAGGAAAGCTTTATTAATGAAGGTGGGGTTCTGTGACGCCTTTGTCTGGTCGTTGAACACAAACGAAGTACGCGAAGTTGCAGCTATGGCGAACTTTTAATCTAAACAAAATTCAAAGTCTAAACGATGCCCTAGGGGCTGTATATATGGAGGAAGAGGGGCGGGGATTTCGTGGCCCTTGGAGGAGGGGTCCGAAACCCACCCTAACTCTTGTTTCCCCACACATACGGACTCTAAAAACAGCCTATATTGAAGTATTTCGAAATTACATGGGCCTGGCCCAAAAATAAGGTGACGCAGCACCTAGAATAGCCTCTGGACGAAAATTATGAAGTTGCATCTTGTATATTTCGTCCAAGGCTTCATGCACTCATTATGGTGGCTTCAAACTCCTGAAATCATCACTTGGAACTCTGTTCTTGTCTCCCTTGCGCATGCCATCAACTCCATGCTTGTTCTTGCTCCAATGTTCATCCTTCTCCAAGCTAGGCCCTTCATTTGTAAGAAAAACAAATGTATCCAATTTAGGCAGCATCATATTCTCATGAACATTAGAATCATTACCAAGAAACGAAAGTACCTGGTAATTTAATTGGCGTGCGCGAGCTCTAGTAATTGGTCCAGTATGTATAGCAGCAGGGGCTCTGGGTGTAACAATGGTATTG